>NW_026115526.1:0-28518 GCF_001640805.2 Lates calcarifer | reverse complement strand
TGGGCCTGAGGAAAATAAACGTGTCATACTGGGGTTGGAGGACATGACCCCCTTCACCAACAGCAGCCTGCGCTGGCTGCCTGGCGAGCCCAGTGACTCTGGTTTCTGTGCTTACCTGGAGGAGCCTCAGGTGTCAGGCCTGAGAGCCAATCCATGTACTGCAACTGCCCATGGGCTGATTTGTGAAAAAGCCACTGGTGAGAGACACCAGCATACACATACTACATGAATATGTTATCTTTTTGGGAAGAGTTTAACATCACACAGGAGTTATAATCTTTCTTTTGTCATTTCCTGCACAGGAAACCCCAATCAGAGTACGCGTCCATCCTGTAAGAAGCCGTGCTCGCTGCACACCAACTGTGCTAATTGTACCAGCCAGGCCATGGAGTGTATGTGGTGCAGCAGTGCGCAGCGCTGCGTCGACTCCACTGCCTATGTCATCTCTTTTCCTTATGGCCAGGTGTCTGGAGTGGCAGACTGGTGATTGTGTGGGTAAGTGTCTTTTACTGAATTTAATCTAGATGAGGCTTCTTTCAGTCTGTAGCTGGCATTAAGGTGGCCCGGCACTAAGCCTTCCCAGATTGGCTTTTGTAAGCAGTCAATCATTCATCACAAGAGAAAGTTGGTTAAGGGAGGAAAAGAGCTTAAAGTGGAAGGTGTTTGTGTCAGAGGGAAAAATGGTATTAGTTTCCCGTGATTGGTTTGGGAAGCTGTTTTTGGTTTGTAAATGGCCAATTACTCTCGCATATAGTTCACCCCCAACTGGTTAGATTTCCCTGTTGACACAAGCTGCAGATGGACTTCCTTCACCATTAGATGGCTTTAAGTAGTTTAGAAACAGTCGTGCATCAAGTAACAGCTTCAGAGAGGGCTACAAATTCTCTGTGACTGAGAGAAGAGCATGTATGAATAAATCTCTTGCATATTTTAAGTCCTCTTGAACCCTTTGTTGTTGCAGCCTGTGTAATTCATTGATGGGCCTTTTGTGCTGCAAAACTGATTACCCTGTAGCTGCAGTTATATTTTTTTTGTGAATACCAATGTCAAGGTTAAATGTTTTAGATCCCACTTAAGCTTTCATTAAGAACATTACGTTTACATGTTAATGGGATAGACCAAAGCCTTGCTTAAATGAAAATTAGAAATAAGCTCAGGTGGGCAGTGTTTTTAACTCCATAAATGTAACGACCAATTTAAATGTAAATATTATCTAGAGTAAACTTTGCTTCTATTGCATTAACAGATTGTTAATAACATTACAAAGTTCTTAACATTAGTAACTGTAAAAAACAGTAAGTGAAATACTCACTATTATACTATACCATTTAAGGATTGTTTATGCTGCCCCCACCAAGAAATTTGATGGAAAATGCTTTAGAGCAGTGGTTCTCAAACTGTGATCAGGACCAGGGATCCAGGGATCACAAGATAAAACCGAAAACTGTTACATTCCTCTTATCTTTGTGATATGCTATTAAATAGTAGGTAGTTTTAACTTAGATAAACATGTGAACTTTAAAGAACCGTTTCTGTTGGTGTTTTCTTGACGATTATGTCCGAAGGTGAGTCACAGAGGTTACACTGTTAACAGTGTTTTCACTGCGCATTGGTAAGTTGATCAGAGAGCTCCTTAGTCTGAAGGTCAGTGTAGCTGTTCAGGTTGGGCCGTGATTATGATTTTATTTATTATACTTGCAGTTGTGTCAGATCGTAAAAACATCTCTGATCAGTTTAGTGAGTAACAAATTTAGGGAGCCCAAGGGTACGGTCTCAAATTCTTTTGTGTCTGCCAGTGCCAGGTTAACACAGAGGCGTTTCAGGACTCTGTGGATATTTGTCTTGAGGAATTTGTCCCTTTTGGCATGAAGGACAGAAAAGGTTGTTCTTATAAATTCTCTCTGCATTTCCTTGGTCTCTGTTTGTTCTGTCTGACTTTGCTCCTTCACATTCACTCTCAAAGTTTCAATCACCACTTCTGTCTTGAATTATGTCACCTACTTCAGCCCTTTCCTCCTCATTTTCAGTGCATAGTGATGTGTGCTTTAGGCTGAGTACACTGCGTAAATGCACTTAAAACCACAGACCTAAGAGAAAGTACTCTAGTATCACTGCCTGCAGGGACACCTTGAAAGGGCAGACTGTGTTGTATTTGTTGCTCTTAGTACTGAATAGTCTAATTTTGCAAAGCTGAGGTTGTTAATTGTGAGATGCTAATAACTGGTAGTAGTTTGTTTATTTCATGTGGGGAATAATTCATTATTTATGGCTTTCACCTAATCATTTCTACCTGTTGTGTAATTCTAATGCTTCAAAACACATATTCAGCGTCTGTGTAGCCATCTTAGCAGATCAAACATTCAAACTAGACACATGGTCATCTGTGCCATGAACACACTGTCCATTTGTTTCATCAGGATGGGTCAAAAAGAAAAATGTGAATCCCCTGAAGCTGTATTCAGTTCAGACAGAATTTTAAACATGCAAGGTCAAGTTGACTTTCCCTTTTCTTCAGAGCATTTTCCTTGGTCCTTGATTTAATCTTTTATATTGGAACTGGCCTGTATGCTCCCTATACCAACTCCACTGTCTCTGGTTCTGCAGCTAAGCTGTCAATATAAAAGTAATTAACTGGTAACTTCTGTTAATTGATCATTTCATTCATTTTTCAAGAAAAAATGCCAAATTTCAGGATTTACTGCCTTTTGTATCGCACAGTACATGACAATAAAATTCATCTCTGGAGCAAAGTGAGCACTTTGAATATGTCACCTTGGGCTCTGGGAATTTATATTGTCAGTTTTCACAATTTTATGACATTTTATAGAGAAAATTTGACACATTGAGAAATATAATTGGCAGATTAGCTGATTTTGAAAATTAGTCATCAGTTTCAGCTCTAGTCTAGAGACAGCTGTTAAAATTAGAGCAGCCTTATGTTGTTGCTTGATTAGTTGCTTTTATTGTTTGATTTTATTGCAAATGAATCCATTAGCAAATACTGCGAAGTAATCATACTGAATCTCCTCCATCACAATATTCACAAGTATGCTTTTGTTTTTAAAAACTAGATTTCATCATAGTTCAAGAGACTGGCCTGGCCTGACTACATCCTCTGTGCAAAACAGTAATACTTGAGAGACAATTTGAAAATGTCAAGGAGAGCAGTTAGGATAGAGAAGAAGCATTAAAACTTTGTTTGAAGATGGTCTTTGTGTATGATTCCAACATGGTTTGCAGGGGCACTTGTTGATTTAAAGCAGTAATTGTCATCTGTTGATTGCTGGGTGCATTAAAAGACACGTCATTCTGATCTTTTTAGTCTTGGTACAATCCAGCAAAAGCATTTTTCAAGCAGTGAAACAAACTGCAGACACAGATTAGATTAAATTAAATTTAACCATGAGAGACATGTCACGGGGCGTACAGTAACTTGATCTTCTGAGTTTGACCTCAAAAGTCACATTTTGATATAATTTGCAGCTGCAAACAGATTTGAATTTAAACTCATTTACATGTTAAATTGGCCTTCAAAGCTTCCATAAATAAATATTGGCTTGTCAGTGCTGTCAGAGAGAACCTGGGCCAGGAATAGAGCTTCTATTTGCTTGGCTGGTGAAAAGTGTTAACAGTGGGTGAAATGAGACTTACTCTGCTGTACTGACCCGGTCACAATCACCATCCAATTTATGTTACAGCTGCAGGCATCAGATTTAGTTGTTCATGTTCACATGTATTGATTTATCTGTCAAAAATCCAATGCGAAAGGTGTGGGTTTTGTTATTATGGCAGGTTTGGTATTTCAACAAAAGTCCTCACCCAGCTGCTCCTTCTCTCAGAATGGTATGTTCCTGAGAAATGTGCCACTTACGTCCTGTCATCAAAACAAACTTAAATGGCCTTACTTTAGTCTGATTGCTCTTGCGTTGTCATGGTTTCGCATCCATTAGCAGAATAGCTGGAGATTTGTTTGACATAAACTGAGGTAAAAGCACTCAATGTTTGTCTCCTTAAAATAGTAGTGACATTTTCTCCTTTAAAGTGTCTGTCTGGCAGGCAAGTGGCAACGCTGAAACTTGTCAAGCAATTTAGTTGCCCAAAAGTTCATCCCTCAACTGACAAAACAGCACTGCTGCCCTGGCTTACTGAGTTTAGAGCAAGGTGCCACTTCACGCATCACATTTAAACCTATCATCGAACTTTGCTCAAATCACAAACTTTTTGCTGGCTCTGGTTTGCTGACACATTTTCTGTCTCATTCTGTGGTTCATTCCCCCTCCCCATCAACTGTTTAATGCTCAACATCTGTCTCTTATCCTCTTATCTGCTCTCAAAGCTGTCGTCCTGACAGCTCACTGGATAACCAGTTTGTATCTCAGTGTAAAGAACATTAATACTCCTTAATCTGCAGGTCATGTAGAGGCTAACAAATGATTCAAATAGTGTGTTAAAAGCGACATCCTTCAGGATTTTATTTTCTGCAGAATTGCACCTTTGCTTTTGCTGCTGTTGTTGGTTTTAAGGTGACTAGCTAATAAGTGCTGAAATGAAAAGAAATGTGCAGATGTGGCTAATAAAGGAACATAAACAAAAAAGCAGGGGAAAAACACAGAACTTGCTGCTGAGAAGTATAACACAATTCTCTTCTCTCCTTTAGCCCAGAACTGCTCAGGCCTGCAGACATGTTCCCAGTGTTTGGAGCAACCGGAGTGTGGCTGGTGTGGAGATCCCAGCAGCACGGGGAAGGGTCTGTGCATGGAGGGCTCGTACCGGGGGCCCATGAAGAGAACGGCGAAGCAGGGCCAGCAGGGCCAGTCCCAGGACATGAGCCTGGAGCCGGGCAGCTGCCCCAAAGACAAGGGCTACGAGTGGGCCTTCATTCACTGCCCTGGTAAGGGATCCACTTCCTGCCCCTCTTACTGAAATTACAGATCATGTGCCATAAGTGTATCTATGTGAGAGGTTGTTATTACCTATTGACTATCACGTCTAGTTTAAGAAGATGTTCTTATCAAGGATTCCTGTTACAGTTTCCCTATGCAACTAATCCCTCCCTGCTGACTCCATGCAACCTTATACTAGTATGCCATTTAATGCTTTCATCATGGGCCAGTCTATACAACCACGTCATGTAGGATGATAATATACCCACTGCTAGTTGAGAATGTGAGGAGGGGGGCTCAGTGGCTCAGGGCTATCAATAATATGAAAAAAAAAAACCTCGAGAAATATTTCATTTTGTAAAAGCTCTGTAATGATTTAAAAAAAAAAAGAAAAGAAATATTATTCCCTATTTCCACGGAAATACTGTTGTGTTTACTAGTAACAATCTGTTACGGTGCTCAGTGCTACACAGTGTACTTTGGCTATAAAATCAATAAAAACAAGGTTAGCACATGAGTCAGTCTTACATAAAATAAACACTTCTTATTTTTATTTTCTCTCCCATTGGATGTGCAATTTGTAATTCCAATATGACACACAGATGTAGGTTCATTAAAAGTTGTAGCCATTAAAACTATTTTAAAAGGCAAGTCTGATTAAATAATAATTTACATAGAGTATGACATGGTACACACAAGCTACTGACAGCTTTAATGGGTCTATTTATTTTCTGGAAAGCAAAAACAACAGCCCAAGATGTTGGCTGTGTTGGGCTGGTGTCAAATCCTAGCTGTTTACTAGCTACAGGGAGGATGATTGAAGTGATTGTGTGAATTAGTCACAAAATATTCAAATATCACTCTGTAAAACAGGTGCCTATGTGACTTGTAGGCAGATGAAGATTGTGACTGTATGCATGTTGGCAGAAATCTTGTCCCAAATCAAAAACCGAAAATCCATGTTTGTTCTAAGTTGTGTTAGCCTGCACTCTGCCCCCCATTATAACCCACATTGAGGATATAGAACCCACGGTGGCCATATGTGATATTCATTTATTTCCTAAATATCTATTTGAAAGGCAGTTGCAGAAAGTTAAAGCAGTGAAAATGAGTCTGACCTCTTTCTGTGTTTTCCTCAGCATGCCAGTGTAATGGCCACAGCACGTGTGTGAACGGCAGCGTGTGCGAACAGTGCCGTAACCTCACCACCGGTCCTCACTGCCAGACCTGCATGCCTGGTTACCACGGAGACCCGACCAATGGTGGCAAATGCCAGGGTGAGTGACGCTGACACCACAGAAAATTGCTTATTGGATTTGCTTGTTATTGTTTTGGTGAGGGGGTCAACTGATGTTTTAGCTCTAGACCTCCTTAACCTTTTCCCAGTCATCAGTATACATTTCATTCCAATTAATAACAGATCAACAAGTTTAAACAAATACAACTTTTCTGTTTTCCTTTATTTTGTGCTAGACCTGCTGTGTGTAAATGATAATTAAGCTTTTAGTAGAAAACCATCTTCTTATTGAATTCCAATTAGTCTGTAGCATGATAAACCTACAGTAATACAGCATCATAGCCAACAGAGGGCACTATTGTGTGTTGATTAGAACTAGTTACAAATAGTCTGTCTTGTTTGATTAATGAAAATATTACTCCATATGTTGGCTTTAATCAAAGGCAAAATAGATGTCTAGTCCTTGCTGGTTTATTTTTTGTTCTCCAAGTCAGTGACAGTGAAATGTCAAGATTGATTTAAGTGCTTTCCTGACACTGGAGTGAGTGTAAGCAGATGTGGTACAATGTGGGAACAGTAGGCGAAGCTGAAGGTCAAACACTCACCTCTGGTTTTACTGTGGTTTTTCCATCCAGAAGGCAGAGCTCTGTAGAAAAAACAAAACATGACTTACATTGATTTTAGATTAAGGAACATACGCACAAGCATGCTTATACACACACAGCTGGTTAGCTGGGTGAGGAGAGACTTTTTGATTAGTTTTCAGCAGATATAACTTAATTGTTTTACTAAATTTCAGGGTTGTGGTATTCAGGTTTTTCCTCTTTGGATATAAAGATGTTTTGGCTGGGTTTTTGAATTGCAGATGAAGTAGATTTATTATCTGCATCTAAATTTTCTCGAGTGACTGCAACCCATAATTTATACAGCATTCCTGTTTTCAAAGCAGAAGCCCGTAATTTTTGTTGAATATAATGTGGAGAATAGGTGTAAATACAGCACTGGAGTGGACATTAAATAAATATAAAAAGACTGGATGTGTATTTAATAACTGTCTGAGGGTGTATTTCTATTAAATGAATAGCAGAGTGACTGAGGACTGGTTATACAGCTTCCTTGTCAAGAGGAGATTTACCTTCACTTGTCCTGTATGAGACATGAATAGCATTCCTGAGAAATTACATGTAGGCTATTGTTTGAATTGTCAGACATGGGAGCCACACACACACACACACACACCTGAGAACTTTACAGTCTCAGGTACCATCTGTTAATGCGTAGGCTATAACTATAACCTGTAAAGTGAAACTACACAGGTGAGCCTCTGTGAAGGAAATAGTCTTCTCATTCTTTTGGAGCCTGGGGATGAAATGACACAAAATCCTTAAGTTCTATTAGCACATGCAGGTATATCCATGCCTTCATTTAAAGACAAGGGATTTATTGCATAATCACTGATTCCCAGTACCACCAGCTGTTAATAACAAGAAGTGTAAGACAAAGTGCTAAGACACATGGTTAAAAGCAACCCTGTCACCTGAAATATTCATATTTACTATCTTTGGAAATGTTCTAAGAAGGGGGAAGACGAAGGAACTGTAATAAACCTGAGTTAAAACGTAGTGAACTGAAAGGAAAAGGCCATACGGCACACACATTTTTCTCCATCATGTATCAAATGCCTGAAGTTTGGCCAGTCTTTTTGGAAAATGCGCTTGTTTACCATCTTGCCCAGATCAATATCAATTTCATCTCTGTGTGTTCAGTACAGCAGAAGAGATGTCGGCAGCCTAGCTTTGCACAGAGACAGCAAGCAATGGGAAAGTGTTGGCCTAGTGCTTAAAAGGGGGAACAACAACTGTTATGGAAAAGATTGTGGCAATTAAAGGGGTTTCTTGTGCCCTCAGGAGATGCTGAAATCAAAAGTTTAAACTAAGGTTGGAAATGTCTTTTACTTTAGCCACATATTTTGCTATGTAAAATGCTAATCAATGATGTATCTGTCCCCCTGTGCTCTCTCTCTTTTTCTATCCCCCATCCTCCATTCCATCTGTGTTTCTCTGCCCCTTCCAGCCTGTAAGTGTAATGGTCACGCAAGTGTGTGCCAGGTGTTAACTGGCAAGTGCTTCTGCACCACCAAGGGGATCAAAGGAGACCAGTGCCAGCTGTGAGTACACACACACACAAGAAAGAGAAAACAGAAGTGTTTTAAGTGGTTCCATACTTAAATCATCATGCTGAAATTTTGGACCAGCAATTTATACTGTAGCTTTTTATTATTAGATATGGTCAGTACAGTATCTCTAGACCCTGTTTCCAAAAGTTCCACACGGCAGCAGAGAGGTCAAATGAGAAATACACTGTCAATGTTAGGAGTAAAATTCACAGAGTTATGGTAATAACAATCAAAAGTGAGTCTCTGGGCTGCCTGTTACTGGGTTGGTACCACTTGGGATGGAGCCCTGATGAAATGCTTGGGGCTATTTTAAGGGAGACCCATTTTGACAAGTGAGACGGATACATATGGGAAGGTGTTATGTTAATTTATGATATTTTGCATATACTTGTGAACTGAAAACACCTCAGTAACACTGACACAGAAACAGAGCTTCTGTAAAAAACTCATGCTAAACTCAGACTTTAAAAGGGATAAATATGGATTCAAGCTCACCCCTCGCTTATGATTTAATATAATCAAAAAAATAATGATAGTAACACTGGGGCAAATTACAGGACATCAGAGTGGATGGTAGGTAAACCAGAGGAGTTCCTTTCTTTATCAAATGGTAACTTTTGCCAAACACATCTTTGATATAGGATGAGTCGGATAGACACTAAAAATCAGTACATACAAATTAAATAGAAATTAATTTGATCTGATCTTAAGTCATGGCATAGTCTAACTTTCAGTTTCCCTTTATTACATAATGGCATTCATGTAATGTGAGGTCACAGCTCATGCACAAAACAAAACAGCCCAAGTACATTTTTCAAATCAAATAGTTAAAATGACCATTTATGGTTTTCATGATGTGGGTATGAGCATGGATTTCTGAACCACTTAGAGTCACTTTGTTCCTCCTCTTGCAGAGACTTGGTTGTTGTAATGATTCTGTAGTGTAAAAACAGAACCATCAGTTGACATTAAAAGGCAGAAACTCCACCTTCAGGACGAATTCTGCTGATGCTGTGGATTCCCTCAGTGTAGGAGGGCCATTTCCACTTAGCTGTCTGCTTTCCCAGTTGTAAGCAGAATGGACACTGATGTTTTTTAATACCACTAATGCAGTGAGAGGTATGGGGGGGGGTCACTGGCAAACCTTGAACGCACATACACTCCCACGCAACATGACATGGTTTTCCCTCTCTCGCTTTGTCTCCTGAATTTTTTTCCAACACTGTGTGCTCAGGTTTTGTCATCTCTTACTTGTTCAGTTTCACATTTCACAGCCATATTTAATTTGCAATTTTGATGAGACATAATTTGAAATTCAGTCAGACTTCAGTCGTGTCATACTGATTCAGTTGCGACATCTTCTTGCTAAATACAATGACAAGACTGTAGTGAGCAAAAGTAATATACAGTAGTCACACCATAAAGGTATTTAAATGATTTGATGTCATGATTATGATAAATTGTGGATTGTTTACATCTGGTGGAATAGCATGAAACCAACTGGAGGATGTAAATTGTTAGTGGTATGTGCACACTTGTGCACGCTTAATGCTCATACAAAACAAAGTAGGAACCCACTCATGAAAAAATTACTCTGCTGTTCGTAGCTGTTCGTGTGGTCAAAAACTTCACAGGCTACCTTTAACTGTTGAGGTTCAAATTTCAAATAGATAGATGGTCTAGATGAGAAATTTGTTTTCACCACCTGCATGTGTATATTTCTCACATGGAAAACATAAAGATACATAGTACACAGTTTACACGTGATCACATAGAGGCATCATGCTGTGTAGGTAAAGCATGTGTTTACATGAGTTGGTGTGCAAGTGTAAATTATTACTGTCTGTGATTAGAAACAATATATCGACATTAAGATACGTGTGTATTTTGCTACTCTGAATGATGGCTGATATAAACTGTAGCCTGCGTTTAGGTAACATATGATCACTCAGTACATTGTTTATAAGAGAGTAAATTAAACAAAGTCTTGGTAGTTAAGCTGAGCAGTGACAACCACCATATTGGAACAAAAAAAGACAGTGGCTCACCTAATGAGACTACAAGTTAGTCAAATGTATCACGTGGAAATATAAGGGAACTGAGGTCTTAGTCTTGACAGTATTCAGAATATGCGAGAAACTCATTGAATGAGAGAAAACATGGATGTGATGAGAGCACAAGAGACATAGAGAGAAAGCAAAGGAAACTAGGGGAAGTGCTCAGAAAAAGACCTCTTCAAAAACCATCTGTACTTTCTGTTGACTTTGAGAATAAATAAATGACACTTGACACAAATGTCAAAATGTCACATTCATTTCTGTTGCCAGATGGGGTGCAGCATGGTGCAATGCGAGAGTACAACACCGAGATAGCAGGTGGCTAACAGTTGATTCAAACGACATCATTTTCTACCCTACAAAATCAGAGTGGGGTATTTGAGCAGGCCAGGCACCAGCAGGGCCAACCATCATCAGCCATTTAGAGGAGGAGGATGTGCCCATACAGCTCTGGAGCCAGCTTTGGTTTGATTATCAGCTTAAAATTTAGCCAGCAACATAAACCACCAGAATATGTTGTTAATTCAGTCCCATTTACAGACTCTAATACAGACTCTAATTAGATCAATGTTGTCATCATGATTAACAACCATTGTTTTAGTGGTGTTTTTAATCTCAAAATCAAGATGCATTTTCACATTCAAACATATTACAGCAATCAAGTAATGACCTTTTTTTCCAAGTATAATCTAATTAGTGTGTGTATGTATTGACTAACAGTTGGGCTGGGTGTTTGCCGTTCCCTTTTTGTAATTCAATTTCTAGTATCTCATTACATGTAATCAGTGTCTCCCCCAACCTCTGTCAGCCACTCACTCTCACCATCCCCAGCAATAACCCTTAAATAAAGACCTCTGCACAAGGGTACTCTGTCTTTTTCAGCACTGTTCACACATGTTGGCTTTCACACATGCGTGCGCCGCCGCAGCCACAGATACCATTAGGACCTTCGAATAATAGCCCCAGTAATGAAGTGAAGGGTGCATCGGTGCAGAATAGAATTGTTTTTGAAAACAATTGATGAGGTCTGCGCTGCGTTACAGTGATGAGACAAACAAGAGCGCAGAGAAATATTTCTTATTATAGTGCTCGTTGAGATACATACATTATTCAGGGTTCTTCTTGTGCTGGAGGTAACAGTGCTCTGAGAGTGTGTACATGTATGTGCTTGCTCCAGATTTTTTGTACGTGTGAAGGACATTGCATAGGTTCACAGCAGAATTCTCCTGCTTGCTCGCTTGTTTGAGTGTGTGTCTATTTTGCCCTGTAAATTCACAGAGTGCACACAAGCACCACAGATGAAGGTTCAAGTTGAGTGTAGATCAAATTAAGATACAGCGCAGGGGTATTGCCTGGAGTTCAGACGTGTGTACGCATGCATGCAGGTGTAGATTAAATTAAGATACAGGGTGGAGGAGTTGCATTATACACCTCATGACGAGCGTGTGGGTACGTGTGCATGTTTCGCCTTCTGCAAATGCCAGGCAGCTGAAACACCCCAGGAGCGATGTTCTGTGAGGTTCAAAAGCCTGTGGCGATGTTTGTCCTCCATCCTTTGTGTGGTGGTAAAAGAGCCTGTCCTTGCCTGCTTAACCTTAACAGCCAGAGCATCCGTGCTGGCTCTTCCCCCAGCTCAGTGTGCTGCACCCATTAGATCATTCAGAGCACTGTTTCTTGACCTTCAGGATTTGCTGGTTAGTTATAGCGTCATAATCCCTCTTGATCAGGTTAGTTAATATTGTCAAAGCATGCATTTAGTCCATATTTACTTTTGACTATCTGGGAGTAGTGAGCAGCTACAGCAAAACAGCTGTTGTTGACACATTGACAATGTAAACACTATTTAAGCATTAAAACAATTCAGCAATATTAATATTAAACATTTGTAATTTGGTCACTATAACATATAAACTGTAAACTGTTACACTTTTACAGTTACTGTAGTTGGTGATATTTAAGTTGTTGAGGCACCTCAGATGTGTTACCTCCAACCTCATCTAACTGACATTTTTTTTCTGCATAGGACCTTCAGTGGCGATGCCTCTGTCTCAGAAATCCAAACTGTTGCAAAACAACCAATGTTGCATTATTTTTAGAGACAGAGTCACCCCCCCACCCCCACCCCCCACACACACACTTCACTGTAACATCACTAACAGCCACCTCCTCCTCACTGGCATTCATGTCTCTCAGTCATTTTGCTCGTCTCCCCTGTTCCCTCCTTCGCTCTGTGTCCTCTCTGACTCCCCGACACCGCCTCTGATATTCTAGTTCTAACAAGTTTAATTGGTCTGGTCTGTAAAATATAACAACTGTGAAAGAAAATCAGCAATAATAGATATCTAATGTTTAAATTTAAGTGTCATTTTTCACTTGATTTATGCACTTCTCGTGCACATGTATGATATTACTGGCCCCGTTTATCAGGTGAAGTACAGGAGAGTGATAATAAATTAGTTCAGAGTGAATTGTAGGCAGTTAAGATGCATAAAAGATTGAGAGAGAACTCTGCTTTCCACACAACGCTGCCATATGTTACTCCTCATTACAAGCCTCTGGGAAGCCTTGAGCCTGATATAACACACACATGCACACATGTACCCCGAAAACAGCCGATGTTAACAAATTATATTGCTCGGTAGCACTTCATTTAAAAGTCAGACAAGTTTGGCTATTATACCACTGTTTCACTGATTTGTGAAAATTGCATGTACTGTGAAACGATGGCAGTTTTTGAGCAAACTGCATGACCTGACAGCGCCTAAGAAAGCTATTCATACCTTTCTGTTTATCAAATGCACACGAAAAAAAACTAATCACAGGCTGTTACTTCAGGACAGCTGTGATACTCGAGGCTTTAAAATTAGAGTGTTTGTCAACTAACAACAATGGCCTGGAGGAAAATGTAATTGTCCAGTTGTCGCGCCATGTCTCGCCTTGGGTGAGGACCCTCATTAGCTGGAGCTGTAGATTCATTGTCCCTGGACTTCAGTCATTAAGCACAGGGTAATTATAGTTCATATTTTTCTTTCTTTCTTTTTTTTTTTTTTTTTAAACATAGTTTTCAATCTTGATTTCAAGTTCTATACAATAATATATACATATAACACCAAAAATAGTTTTTAAAATGTGTATAATTTTGTAACAGACTGAACAACATAATTAAAAATGCGACAAGATTCTGATGTACATTTTTAGTGAAAGAAAGCCGTGGCATATAATTGTAATCAGCTCAGAGTGGACTATCTCAATATCCTCCTGATGTTTGCCATCCTCTGTGGAACATCAGTGTCTGGATCACAGGCTGCTGTACAAGATGCCTATTGAGTAGGTTTGATCCATGCAGATGTAAACAGCTGCCTGAACGTACCTAAACTCATCGACCAAATGCAGGTTGCACTTTCATCTTTAAATGTTTGTTTGTATTGTAGTTCACATGCAGCTCTTTTTTGGAGCATTTTAAAGTACTTCTCATTCTTGTTTATCTTTAGTTCTTAACGATTTTAAGAGATATACCACATTAAACTCTGCTCCAGGACAGGGTTATCCCCAGTCTTTTTGGAATATCTCCAAAAACATGGGTCGCTGTGAGTCGGAGGGGGGAGAATCTAAAGTTACCATTTTCCAATCAAGGTAAACAAGTCATGTGCTGTGAGCGTTGTGAACATGTTCAATCCTGAGCCCTGATTATCTGAGTTAATAAACATGAGTTTCAAACAAAGTTAAACTCACCTTGGGCTTTGAACAGGCTGTTATGAACTTTGCATTCCTGACTCACTAGGTGTATATCTTTCAAACTACATTTTTTCTTCCCTTTTAAACGGACTCACTTTGATTGGTGGTTGGTCTTGATTTGGCTTTCACATCTCAATTTAGGATTATATTTCCCACATAATCAAGGATGAACTCATAAATTGTGTTGTTTGCTCCAAGGATTTTGAGGGATTAAAATTAGCGCGTTGCTTATAGTTGTCTGTGCTTCTGCGATCAGGTGGTACGTAAAGTTTGTCGCACGTCACTGTGTCACTTCGATAAATAAATCTTAAAAAGAAAAAAAAAAATCTAATTAAAGCTGCGAGCAGCGTTGAACGGGCCCTCGCACCCGGCGCCCGTCGGGGGAGCGGCGACCGCGGGACTCCGGCAACCGCGGGGTCAACGCAGGTCGCAGGGCACACGCTGGCGTAACAGTTCACACTTCCCAGATGTTAAAATTTTAAATAAAAGCTTTTACGCTAATTATTTTCTGTGATAATATTTTTCAGAGCTCATCATCTGTGACAGCTCTTGGCTCTCCTGACTGTAACCTCTCTGTGGCAGCTTCTCACAGACTCAATCAACTCCTCTTCCCCTCCCCCCTCAAACACAAACACACACACACACACACACACACACACACACACAAACACAGAGAGAGATACCCCCTCCCAAAAGGAGATAAAACTCAGTTTTAACTTGAGTTTAAAAGCTTTGAGCTTTGAGCAAAAGCATTTTTTTTAAGTTCTGTTATTGGGTGCATATATAAATCATTTATGCTTAAACAAGGCTTATAATGAAGTTATTTGAACAGTGAATATCTCAGCTGCCTAAAGTCAGGGCGAAGCCACTAACCAGCTGTAGGGATGGGTATCATTCGGATTTTATCTTTATCCATACAGACCCCTATCAGTCTAGCTCAGACTGTTACTGGTTTAAGAGAGTGAAGTTTATAGCAATTTGCAAAATTTGGAGATTAGTGACAAACTAACCAGTTAGACTACATACAGACAAGCTTTCATTTTAGCTGTTAGTAACAGTTTGCCATGAGCTTAACCAGCGTGCTGTGCTTCCTGTTAAACATGTCATGAGACTGTGGACAACGCTGAAAATATTACTTTACTAACTACTGGCTGAACAGGCGCTTTGACAAAGAAAAGGTAAAGGCCAGCAGCTTTTACTTTTCAATGCACTTGTCGTCAACTTGAGTGGCTTATATTCAGCTGGTTCACCTCGACGCCGGTGGATGTAGACATGCACTTTTCCTGTTGCCGTACACTGAGTAACACGAAAAAATCAGCTGACCCCTTGTGAAATTTCCTAACTGATCAAAACCAAACTGTAAAGACAGCATCAATCCACGCTCAGCTTTGGTCAAGGGGAGACATATGGTAAGATTACATGAATTCAAAATAACCTACAATTCCTTCAAATTAATTTGAAGCCAGTTTAATTTTTTGAGCCAGCTTTGACATCTGCAGATATGAGTTTCTGAAGAGGGGCCTGCTGAGGTTAGATGTGCTGAATAATATCCATTTTCATATCAGAAAAAACACTGCATTAAACATTGTCTTAGCTCACTGAGCTGAGGTCAACAGGTAATATAACCAACCTGTGAGGTGGCTCACCCCCGTAAGATAAACACATAAATGATCCCTGATAGAACCGATAATTAAAGGCACATCAGTGACAGGGAATGCTATTAAAACTAAACTATAAACTGGTGACATTAACTGCAAAAGAAGATTTTTATTGATACATTTCAGGTAGAATTTAGTTTTCAATAAGGAAAATGCTGTAAGAAACCTGAATTTGTTGCAACAAATTTAAAATAAAAGCTTTTATGCTAATTATTTTCTGTGATAATATTTTTCAGAGCTCATCATCTGTGACAGCTCATGGCTCTCTTGACTGTAACCTCCCTGTGGCAGCTTCTCACAGACTCAATCAACTCCTCTTCCCCTCCCCCCTCAAACACACACACACAGACACACACACACAGAGACCCCCTTCCAAAAACCCATCAAAGAGTAATACAATGGCTCCATCTGTAGGATAAAGTAGAGAGTCGCAACAGGAAGTTACCCCAAAATCTGAGGTTTCAAACAGGAAGTTGGGTTTCCGAACTTTGACGGGCCAGAACCGGCACACGCTTCGACCAAAACTCACAATTTTCGGAGGACTTCTTCCAAAAATTGTCAAGGAGGGGCTGACAACATTTGAAGTGAATCTGGTCACCCGTCTAGAAACTGGACATCACACTATAAAATATGTCATTTCCTGCTATAAATAGGTGGCGCTACAACAATTGTATGAATATTGACATATGGATGTGTGCAGATAGGTACCATTAACAATCCTGTAAAGTTTGATGCAGTTTGGACAAAGTATGGCCGAAATATAGCAAAAATAAAGCAACTTCCTGTTTCGTGGCGAGTAATCGAACTTTGAGGGGCCATAACTTCCACGCCCTTCAACAAAAACTCAAAATCTGCCGCAATTTAACATCGTCTATGTCTTAAGAACATACTATTAAGTTTTGAAGTCAATCGGATAATGCGTCTAGGACTAGTTCGCGTTCAAGCGACCCCTGGAAATGGCCAAAAACACACAATTTTTTCACCTTCCGGTCAAAATAAAAATACTTTCTGTTGGGTTTAGAATATGGCTCCAAGAGACTTTTTGGTGCGTCATGGGATGTTACATATGTGTGCAGATTTTCAGATTTTTAGGCGCAACGGGCTTGAGGGGCTGTTCCGTTTAAAAATGTAGGTGGCGCTACCGAGGGCATTTTACCACGCCCATGCTCAAGACCCCTAAATTCTTAAATTTTTCGCCCGTGCCTGACGCGTCTGCAAATTTTGGTAAGTTTTCACGCATGTTAAGGCCCTCAAAAAGCCGATCTAAGAGGCGGAAAAAGAAGAAAAAAAAAAATAATAATAATAATAATAATTAAAGCTGCGAGCAGCGTTGAACGGGCCCTCGCACCCGGCGCCCGTCGGGGGAGCGGCGACCGCGGGACCCCGGCAACCGCGGGGTCAACGCAGGTCGCAGGGCACACGCTGGCGTAACAGTTCACACTTCCGAGATGTAAAAATTTTAAATAAAAGCTTTTACGCTAATTATTTTCTGTGATAATATTTTTCAGAGCTCATCATCTGTGACAGCTCTTGGCTCTCTTGACTGTAACCTCCCTGTGGCAGCTTCTCACAGACTCAATCAACTCCTCTTCCCCTCCCCCCTCAAACACAAACACAAACACACACACACACACACACACACACACACACTCAGATACCCCCTCCCAAAAGGAGATAAAACTCAGTTTTAACTTGAGTTTAAAAGCTTTGAGCTTTGAGCAAAAGCATTTTTTTAAGTTCTGTTATTGGGTGCATATATAAATCATTTATGCTTAAACAAGGCTTATAATGAAGTTATTTGAACAGTGAATATCTCATCTGCCTAAAGTCAGGGCGAAGCCACTAACCAGCTGTAGGGATGGGTATCATTAGGATTTTATCTTTATCCATACAGACCCCTATCAGTCCAGCTCAGACTGTTACTGGTTTAAGAGAGTGAAGTTTTATAGCAATTTGCAAAATTTGGAGATTAGTGACAAACTAACCAGTTAGACTACATACAGACAAGCTTTCATTTTAGCTGTTAGTAACAGTTTGCCATGAGCTTAACCAGCGTGCTGTGCTTCGTGTTAAACATGTCATGAGACTGTGGACAAGGCTGAAAATATTACTTTACTAACTACTTGCCGAACAGGCGCTTTGACAAAGAAAAGGTAAAGGCCAGCAGCTTTTACTTTTCAATGCACTTGTCGTCAACTTGAGTGGCTTATATTCAGCTGGTTCACCTCGACGCCCGTGGACCTAGTGCACTTTTCCTGTCGCCGTACACTGAGTAACACGAAAAAATCAGCTGACCCCGTGTGAAATTTCCTAACTGATCAAAACCAAACTGTAAAGACAGCATCAATCCACGCTCAGCTTTGGTCAAGGGGAGACATATGGGAGAAGATGAGTAGAGAGATGGAAAGAAACAGAAAGGGTGATGGAGAAAGATTACATGAATTCAAAATAACCTACAATTCCTTCAAATTAATTTGAAGCCAGTTTAATTTTTTGAGCCAGCTTTGACATCTGCAGATATGAGTTTCTGAAGAGGGGCCTGCTGAGGTTAGATGTGCTGAATAATATCCATTTTCATATCAGAAAAAACACTGCATTAAACATTGTCTTAGCTCACTGAGCTGAGGTCAACAGGTAATATAACCAACCTGTGAGGTGGCTCACCCCCGTAAGATAAACACATAAATGATCCCTGATAGAACCGATAATTAAAGGCACATCAGTGACAGGGAATGCTATTAAAACTAAACTATAAACTGGTGACATTAACTGCAAAAGAAGATTTTTATTGATACATTTCAGGTAGAATTTAGTTTTCAATAAGGAAAATGCTGTAAGAAACCTGAATTTGTTGCAACAAATTTAAAATAAAAGCTTTTATGCTAATTATTTTCTGTGATAATATTTTTCAGAGCTCATCATCTGTGACAGCTCATGGCTCTCTTGACTGTAACCTCCCTGTGGCAGCTTCTCACAGACTCAATCAACTCCTCTTCCCCTCCCCCCTCAAACACACACACACAGACACACACACACAGAGACCCCCTTCCAAAAACCCATCAAAGAGTAATACAATGGCTCCATCTGTAGGATAAAGTAGAGAGTCGCAACAGGAAGTTACCCCAAAATCTGAGGTTTCAAACAGGAAGTTGGGTTTCCGAACTTTGACGGGCCAGAACCGGCACACGCTTCGACCCAAACTCACAATTTTCGGAGCCAGTCTTCCAAAAATTGTCAAGGAGGGGCTGACAACATTTGAAGTGAATCTGGTCACCCGTCTAGAAACTGGACATCACACTATAAAATATGTCATTTCCTGCTATAAATAGGTGGCGCTACAACAATTGTATGAATATTGACATATGGATGTGTGCAGATAGGTACCATTAACAATCCTGTAAAGTTTGATGCAGTTTGGACAAAGTATGGCCGAAATATAGCAAAAATAAAGCAACTTCCTGTTTCGTGGCGAGTAATCGAACTTTGAGGGGCCATAACTTCCACGCCCTTCAACAAAAACTCAAAATCTGCCGCAATTTAACATCGTCTATGTCTTAAGAACATACTATTAAGTTTTGAAGTCAATTGGATAATGCGTCTAGGACTAGTTCGCGTTCAAGCGACCCCTGGAAATGGCCAAAAACACACAATTTTTTCACCTTCCGGTCAAAATAAAAATACTTTCTGTTGGGTTTAGAATATGGCTCCAAGAGACTTTTTGGTGCGTCATGGGATGTTACATATGTGTGCAGATTTTCAGATTTTTAGGCGCAACGGGCTTGAGGGGCTGTTCCGTTTAAAAATGTAGGTGGCGCTACCGAGGGCATTTTACCACGCCCATGCTCAAGACCCCTAAATTATTAAATTTTTCGCCGTGCCTGACGCGTCTGCAAATTTTGGTAAGTTTTCACGCATGTTAAGGCCCTCAAAAAGCCGATCTAAGAGGCGGAAAAAGAAGAAAAAAAATAATAATAATAATAATAATAATAATAATAATAATAATAAACAGACCGAAAACAAGAGGGTCCTTGCAACTCGTTGCATGGCCCCGTTGGGCCCACGCAACTCGTTGCTCGGGCCCTAATTAAAGCTGCGAGCAGCGTTGAACGGGCCCTCGCACCCGGCGCCCGTCGGGGGAGCGGCGACCGCGGGACCCCGACAACCGCGGGGTCAACGCAGGTCGCAGGGCACACGCTGGCGTAACAGTTCACACTTCCCAGATGTTAAAATTTTAAATAAAAGCTTTTACGCTAATTATTTTCTGTGATAATATTTTTCAGAGCTCATCATCTGTGACAGCTCTTGGCTCTCTTGACTGTAACCTCTCTGTGGCAGCTTCTCACAGACTCAATCAACTCCTCTTCCCCTCCCCCTCAAACACACAAACACAAACACACCCACACAAACACACACAAACACAGAGAGAGATACCCCCTCCCAAAAGGAGATAAAACTCAGTTTTAACTTGAGTTTACAAGCTTTGAGCTTTGAGCAAAAGCATTTTTTTAAGTTCTGTTATTGGGTGCATATATAAATCATTTATGCTTAAACAAGGCTTATAATGAAGTTATTTGAACAGTGAATATCTCATCTGCCTAAAGTCAGGGCGAAGCCACTAACCAGCTGTAGGGATGGGTATCATTAGGATTTTATCTTTATCCATACAGACCCCTATCAGTCCAGCTCAGACTGTTACTGGTTTAAGAGAGTGAAGTTTATAGCAATTTGCAAAATTTGGAGATTAGTGACAAACTAACCAGTTAGACTACATACAGACAAGCTTTCATTTTAGCTGTTAGTAACAGTTTGCCATGAGCTTAACCAGCGTGCTGTGCTTCCTGTTAAACATGTCATGAGACTGTGGACAACGCTGAAAATATTACTTTACTAACTACTGGCCAAACAGGCGCTTTGACAAAGAAAAGGTAAAGGCCAGCAGCTTTTACTTTTCAATGCACTTGTCGTCAACTTGAGTGGCTTATATTCAGCTGGTTCACCTCGACGCTGGAGGACCTAGTGAACTTTTCCTGTCGCCGTACACTGAGTAAGACGAAAAAAATCAGCTGACCCCGTGTGAAATTTCCTAACTGATCAAAACCAAACTGTAAAGACAGCATCAATCCACGCTCAGCTTTGGTCAAGGGGAGACATATGGTAAGATTACATGAATTCATGTAATCTTCTTTGAGACTACAATTTCAGACTTAACTAAGTCATTCACTAGTGTCTTGGCAGCGTTTATGGGTTCTTTAGACAGGTCTCTAACTGGTTTTCTTTCCAGGGTCATTGAAATCTTTGGCTTCCTACCTCTGCCAGGCTTGTTCTGCACAGTGTGGCTCTCCTTGAATTTCTCGGTGACGCTTCTCATTTGAGTTCTTGACGCTTGGAAATGCTGTTATAACTTTGTATATCCTTCTCCTGCTTCCTAAGCATCGACAATTCTTCAAGTCTACAGTGATTTCCTTAGTTTTTGGCATGATGCTTTCTCAAGTGACAGCTCAAATCTTAACTGAAGTTTTTTATACCGCGTGTAAAGCAGCTCTTGGCTCTCCTGACTGTAACCTCTCTGTGGCAGCTTCTCACAGACTCAATCAACTCTTCTTCCCCTCCCCCCTCAAACACAAACACAAACACAAACACACACACACACACACACACACACACACAGACACACACACACAGAGACCCCTTCCAAAAACCCATCAAAGAGTAATACAATGGCTCCATCTATAGGATAAAGTAGAGAGTCGCAACAGGAAGTTACCCCAAAATCTGAGGTTTCAAACAGGAAGTTGGGTTTCCGAACTTTGACGGGCCAGAACCGGCACACGCTTCGACCAAAACTCACAATTTTCGGAGCCAGTCTTCCAAAAAATTCCTCAAGGAGGGGCTGACAACATTTGAAGTGAATCTGGTCACCCGTCTAGAAACTGGACATCACACTATAAAATATGTCATTTCCTGCTATAAATAGGTGGTGCTACAACAATTGTATGAATATTGACATATGGATGTGTGCAGATAGGTACCATTAACAATCCTGTAAAGTTTGATGCAGTTTGGACAAAGTATGGCCGAAATATAGCAAAATAAAGCAACTTCCTGTTTCGTGGCGAGTAATCGAACTTTGAGGGGCCATAACTTCCACGCCCTTCAACCAAAAACTCAAAATCTGCCGCAATTTAACATCGTCTATGTCTTAAGAACATACTATTAAGTTTTGAAGTCAATGGGATAATGCGTCTAGGACTAGTTCGCGTTCAAGCGACCCCTGGAAATGGCCAAAAACACACAATTTTTTCACCTTCCGGTCAAAATAAAAATACTTTCTGTTGGGTTTAGAATATGGCTCCAAGAGACTTTTTGGTGCGTCATGGGATGTTACATATGTGTGCAGATTTTCAGATTTTTAGGCGCAACGGGCTTGAGGGGCTGTTCCGTTTAAAAATGTAGTGGCGCTACCGAGGCCATTTTACCACACCCATGCTCAAGACCCTAAATTATTAAATTTTTCGCCGTGCCTGACGCGTCTGCAAATTTTGGTAAGTTTTCACGCATGTTAAGGCCCTCAAAAAGCCGATCTAAGAGGCGGAAAAAGAAGAAAAAAAATAATAATAATAATAATAATAATAATAATAATAATAAACAGACCGAAAACAAGAGGGTCCTTGCAACTCGTTGCATGGCCCCGTTGGGCCCACGCAACTCGTTGCTCGGGCCCTAATAATATAATTAAAGCTGCGAGCAGCGTTGAACGGGCCCTCGCACCCGGCGCCCGTCGGGGGAGCGGCGACCGCGGGACCCCGGCAACCGCGGGGTCAACGCAGGTCGCAGGGCACACGCTGGCGTAACAGTTCACACTTCCGAGATGTAAAAATTTTAAATAAAAGCTTTTATGCTAATTATTTTCTGTGATAATATTTTTCAGAGCTCATCATCTGTGACAGCTCTTGGCTCTCCTGACTGTAACCTCTCTGTGGCAGCTTCTCACAGACTCAATCAACTCCTCTTCCCCTCCCCCCTCAAACACAAACACAAACACAAACACACACACACACAGATACCCCTCCCAAAAGGAGATAAAACTCAGTTTTAACTTGAGTTTACAAGCTTTGAGCTTTGAGCAAAAGCATTTTTTTGCAAGTTCTGTTATTGGGTGCATATATAAATCATTTATGCTTAAACAAGGGTTATAATGAAGTTATTTGAACAGTGAATATCTCATCTGCCTAAAGTCAGGGCGAAGCCACTAACCAGCTGTAGGGATGGGTATCATTAGGATTTTATCTTTATCCATACAGACCCCTATCAGTCCAGCTCAGACTGTTACTGGTTTAAGAGAGTGAAGTTTATAGCAATTTGCAAAATTTGGAGATTAGTGACAAACTAACCAGTTAGACTACATACAGACAAGCTTTCATTTTAGCTGTTAGTAACAGTTTGCCATGAGCTTAACCAGCGTGCTGTGCTTCGTGTTAAACATGTCATGAGACTGTGGACAACGTTTGAGCCAGCTTTGACATCTGCAGATATGAGTTTCTGAAGAGGGGCCTGCTGAGGTTAGATGTGCTGAATAATATCCATTTTCATATCAGAAAAAAACACTGCATTAAACATTGTCTTAGCTCACTGAGCTGAGGTCAACAGGTAATATAACCAACCTGTGAGGTGGCTCACCCCCGTAAGATAAACACATAAATGATCCCTGATAGAACCGATAATTAAAGGCACATCAGTGACAGGGAATGCTATTAAAACTAAACTATAAACTGGTGACATTAACTGCAAAAGAGATTTTATTGATACATTTCAGGTAGAATTTAGTTTTCAATAAGGAAAATGCTGTAAGAAACCTGAATTTGTTGCAACAAATTTAAAATAAAAGCTTTTATGCTAATTATTTTCTGTGATAATATTTTTCAGAGCTCATCATCTGTGACAGCTCTTGGCTCTCCTGACTGTAACCTCTCTGTGGCAGCTTCTCACAGACTCAATCAACTCCTCTTCCCCTCCCCCCTCAGACACACACAGACACACACACACAGAGACCCCCTTCCAAAAACCCATCAAAGAGTAATACAATGGCTCCATCTGTAGGATAAAGTAGAGAGTCGCAACAGGAAGTTACCCCAAAATCTGAGGTTTCAAACAGGAAGTTGGGTTTCCGAACTTTGACGGGCCAGAACCGGCACACGCTTCGACCAAACTCACAATTTTCGGAGCCAGTCTTCCAAAAATTTAAGTCCTGACAACATTTGAAGTGAATCTGGTCACCCGTCTAGAAACTGGACATCACACTATAAAATATGTCATTTCCTGCTATAAATAGGTGGTGCTACAACAATTGTATGAATATTGACATATGGATGTGTGCAGATAGGTACCATTAACAATCCTGTAAAGTTTGATGCAGTTTGGACAAAGTATGGCCGAAATATAGCAAATTTAAAGCAACTTCCTGTTTTGTGGCGAGTAATCGAACTTTGAGGGGCCATAACTTCCACGCCCTTCAATGAAAAGTCCGAAACTTTTGCAATTTAACTTCGTCTATGTCTTAAGAACAAATTATCAAATTTTGAAGTCAATCGGATAATGCGTCTAGGACTAGTTCGCGTTCAAGCGACCCCTGGAAATGGCCAAAAACACACAATTTTTCACCTTCCGGTCAAAATAAAAATACTTTCTGTTGGGTTTAGAATATGGCTCCAAGAGACTTTTTGGTGCGTCATGGGATGTTACATATGTGTGCAGATTTTCAGATTTTTAGGCGCAACGGGCTTGAGGGGCTGTTCCGTTTAAAAATGTAGGTGGCGCTACCGAGGCCATTTTGCCACACCCATGCTCAAGACCCCTAAATTATTAAATTTTTCGCCGTGCCTGACGCGTCTGCAAATTTTCAGGAGTTTTGACGCATGTTAAGGCCCTCAAAAAGGCGATCAAAGAGGCGGAAAAAGAAGAAAAAATAATAATAATAATAATTAAAGCTGCGAGCAGCGTTGAACGGGCCTCGCACCGGCGTCCGTCGGGGGAGCGGCGACCGCGGGACCCCGGCAACCCGGGGTCAACGCAGGTCGCAGGGCACACGCTGGCGTAACAGTTCACACTTCCCAGATGTAAAAATTTTAAATAAAAGCTTTTATGCTAATTATTTTCTGTGATAATATTATTCAGAGCTCATCATCTGTGACAGATCATGGCTCTATTGACTGTAACCTCCCTGTGGCAGCTTCTCACAGACACAATCAACTCCTCTTCCCCTCCCCCCTCAGACACACACAGACACACACACACAGAGACCCCCTTCCAAAAACCCATCAAAGAGTAATACAATGGCTCCATCTGTAGGATAAAGTAGAGAGTCGCAACAGGAAGTTACCCCAAAATCTGAGGTTTCAAACAGGAAGTTGGGTTTCCGAACTTTGACGGGCCAGAACGGCACACGCTTCGACCCAAACTCACAATTTTCGGAGCCAGTCTTCCAAAAATCCTTAAGTCTGTCCTGACAACATTTGAAGTGAATCTGGTCACCCGTCTAGAAACTGGACATCACACTATAAATATGTCATTTCCTGCTATAAATAGGTGGTGCTACAACAATTGTATGAATATTGACATATGGATGTGTGCAGATAGGTACCATTAACAATCCTGTAAAGTTTGATGCAGTTTGGACAAAGTATGGCCGAAATATAGCAAATTTAAAGCAACTTCCTGTTTTGTGGCGAGTGATCGAACTTTGAGGGGCCATAACTTCCACGCCCTTCAATGAAAAGTCCGAAACTTTTGCAATTTAACTTCGTCTATGTCTTAAGAACAAATTATCAAATTTTGAAGTCAATCGGATAATGCGTCTAGGACTAGTTCGCGTTCAAGCGACCCCTGGAAATGGCCAAAAACACACAATTTTTTCACCTTCCGGTCAAAATAAAAATACTTTCTGTTGGGTTTAGAATATGGCTCAAGAGACTTTTTGGTGCGTCATGGGATGTTACATATGTGTGCAGATTTTCAGATTTTTAGGCGCAACGGGCTTGAGGGCTGTTTCCGTTAAAAATGTAGGTGGCGCTACCGAGGCCATTTTGCCACACCCATGCTCAAGACCCCTAAATTCTTAAATTTTTCACCGTGCCTGACGCGTCTGCAAATTTTCAGGAGTTTTGACGCATTTTAAGGCCCTCAAAAAGGCGATCAAAGAGGCGGAAAAAGAAGAAAAAAAATAATAATAATAATAATTAAAGCTGCGAGCAGCGTTGAACGGGCCCTCGCACCCGGCGTCCGTCGGGGGAGCGGCGACCGCGGGACCCCGGCAACCGCGGGTCAACGCAGGTCGCAGGGCACACGCTGGCGTAACAGTTCACACTTCCCAGATGTAAAAATTTTAAATAAAAGCTTTTATGCTAATTATTTTCTGTGATAATATTATTCAGAGCTCATCATCTGTGACAGATCATGGCTCTCTTGACTGTAACCTCCCTGTGGCAGCTTCTCACAGACACAATCAACTCCTCTTCCCCTCCCCCCTCAGACACACACAGACACACACACACAGAGACCCCCTTCCAAAAACCCATCAAAGAGTAATACAATGGCTCCATCTGTAGGATAAAGTAGAGAGTCGCAACAGGAAGTTACCCAAAATCTGAGGTTTCAAACAGGAAGTTGGGTTTCCGAACTTTGACGGGCCAGAACCGGCACACGCTTCGACCCAAACTCACAATTTTCGGAGCCAGTCTTCCAAAAATCCTTAAGTCTGTCCTGACAACATTTGAAGTGAATCTGGTCACCCGTCTAGAAACTGGACATCACACTATAAAATATGTCATTTCCTGCTATAAATAGGTGGTGCTACAACAATTGTATGAATATTGACATATGGATGTGTGCAGATAGGTACCATTAACAATCCTGTAAAGTTTGATGCAGTTTGGACAAAGTATGGCCGAAATATAGCAAATTTAAAGCAACTTCCTGTTTTGTGGCGAGTGATCGAACTTTGAGGGGCCATAACTTCCACGCCCTTCAATGAAAAGTCCGAAACTTTTGCAATTTAACTTCGTCTATGTCTTAAGAACAAATTATCAAATTTTGAAGTCAATCGGATAATGCGTCTAGGACTAGTTCGCGTTCAAGCGACCCCTGGAAATGGCCAAAAACACACAATTTTTTCACCTTCCGGTCAAAATAAAAATACTTTCTGTTGGGTTTAGAATATGGCTCCAAGAGACTTTTTGGTGCGTCATGGGATGTTACATATGTGTGCAGATTTTCAGATTTTTAGGCGCAACGGGCTTGAGGGGCTGTTCCGTTAAAAATGTAGGTGGCGCTACCGAGGCCATTTTGCCACACCCATGCTCAAGACCCCTAAATTCTTAAAATTTTTCGCCGTGCCTGACGCGTCTGCAAATTTTCAGGAGTTTTGACGCATTTTAAGGCCCTCAAAAAGGCGATCAAAGAGGCGGAAAAAGAAGAAAAAATAATAATAATAATAATTAAAGCTGCGAGCAGCGTTGAACGGGCCCTCGCACCCGGCGCGCGTGGAGCGGCGACCGCGGGACCCCGGCAACCGCGGGGTCAACGCAGGTCGCAGGGCACACGCTGGCATAACAGTTCACACTTCCCAGATGTAAAAATTTAAAATAAAGCTTTTACGCTAATTATTTTCTGTGATAATATTTTTCAGAGCTCATCATCTGTGACAGCTCATGGCTCTCTTGACTGTAACCTCCCTGTGGCAGCTTCTCACAGACTCAATCAACTCCTCTTCCCCTCCCCCTCAGACACACACAGACACACACACACAGAGACCCCCTTCCAAAAACCCATCAAAGAGTAATACAATGGCTCCATCTGTAGGATAAAGTAGAGAGTCGCAACAGGAAGTTACCCCAAAATCTGAGGTTTCAAACAGGAAGTTGGGTTTCCGAACTTTGACGGGCCAGAACCGGCACACGCTTCGACCCAAAACTCACAATTTTCGGAGCCAGTCTTCCAAAAATCCTTAAGTCTGTCCTGACAACATTTGAAGTGAATCTGGTCACCCGTCTAGAAACTGGACATCACACTATAAAATATGTCATTTCCTGCTATAAATAGGTGGTGCTACAACAATTGTATGAATATTGACATATGGATGTGTGCAGATAGGTACCATTAACAATCCTGTAAAGTTTGATGCAGTTTGGACAAAGTATGGCCGAAATATAGCAAATTTAAAGCAACTTCCTGTTTTGTGTGGCGAGTAATCGAACTTTGAGGGGCCATAACTTCCACGCCCTTCAATGAAAAGTCCGAAACTTTTGCAATTTAACTTCGTCTATGTCTTAAGAACAAATTATCAAATTTTGAAGTCAATCGGATAATGCGTCTAGGACTAGTTCGCGTTCAAG
Source organism: Lates calcarifer (assembly GCF_001640805.2). Classification (NCBI taxonomy): domain Eukaryota; kingdom Metazoa; phylum Chordata; class Actinopteri; family Centropomidae; genus Lates; species Lates calcarifer. The sequence continues at coordinate 386 of NW_026115526.1, read as the reverse complement.
CGACCCCTGGAAATGGCCAAAAACACACAATTTTTTCACCTTCCGGTCAAAATAAAAATACTTTCTGTTGGGTTTAGAATATGGCTCCAAGAGACTTTTTGGTGCGTCATGGATGTTACATATGTGTGCAGATTTTCAGATTTTAGGCGCAACGGGCTTGAGGGGCTGTTCCGTTAAAAATGTAGGTGGCGCTACCGAGGCCATTTTGCCACACCATGCTCAAGACCCCTAAATTATTAAATTTTTCGCCGTGCCTGACGCGTCTGCAAATTTTCAGGAGTTTTGACGCATTTTAAGGCCCTCAAAAAGGCGATCAAAGAGGCGGAAAAAGAAGAAAAAAAATAATAATAATAATAATATAATAAACCGAACGAAAACAAGAGGGT
>NW_026115525.1:0-26205 GCF_001640805.2 Lates calcarifer | reverse complement strand
CCATTTTGATTTCAACATCCTGGTGTTTATGCTGCACTGCATATTTTCATACAGCAAGTACAAATGAGGAAGTACACAAATGGCGATGTACCATATGTAACATAATGTAATCGCGTTAGAAAAACAAATTGTAATTATATATATATATATATGTTGTTTTCATTTCAATCAAAACATCTTCTCACTAAAATTGCACATGCTAGCTCCAGTACTGACCTCACTGGGTGTGGGGCCTTGACGTCAACGCTGACCAGAGTCCAGCCAGCAGTAGTGTACATCTCTGGCCTCCAGATCTCCTCATAGTGGCCCAGCTGGTCTCTGGTAAAAAGTGAGAAGATGTTTCCCCTCTCCTGGGTCTCGTTGGTAATAGAAGGAGAGGCAGCCAGCCATGGGCACCCGTGGTTAAGGGTGAGGTCAGCTTGGCCACTTCCTGGAAGTGCTTGGCATACACAGAGTCCACATACATGTAGTGGCCTAGAGCAGTAGAAGATAAAGATGAGCTGAAGTACATGGTTATAGGCTGATACAGACACATTTCTAGGATGTGAGAGGTTGTCACAAGACTGTGCATGTGAAAAAAATGTTACTACTAGATTGTTTTGATTACTTTTGATTGCTCATGTATAGTGATTCACACACTTACACCTCCATTAGTGTTCTGTTTTCTTTACATGCTGCAATGAACACTATGTTGTTGCTTTTAAGTATATAAAGCAGAGATGGATAACCCAAGCCACAGAGGTCAAAACCAGCAGTTCTTCATTCTAACCAAACAATACAGCAGCTGATTTCACCAGCCAGCACACCTCCCTGATTACAGGCTCTGCCTCAAGAACCATCAATCCAAGAAAACTGACAAACTACAGAGTCTTGGTCTCTGAAACTTCTTATGTAGCTGGATCCAGGATGTCTTCAACCATAGACCATGAACTGTTAGAAGTGGGAATATTGTGTGATCCGCATAATACACAAAGTGGCTGATAAGTATATGCCCAGAAGTAAATTTCTGGTTAAAGCAAAAAGAGTCCCTTGACTAGATGGACAGAAAGCTTTAATGCTCAGGCAGACAGGATGAAAAAGGTGGCAATTAAAACCGATGATGCAGCTGAATGGAACTCATACTGTCAGGTGAATAATCAGTTACTAAAATTAAGGAAAAATATGATGTTGTTAATTTTTTTATGAAATTAATATTATTATTTATTTTTAAAAAGTAGTAAAGTTAAAAGTAGAAAAAATACTTTCAGCCAGCTAATGTTGGATTGGTACAGCTGAAGGGAGGGAGTGAGAGGGGTCCTGTATGATCAAAGTGGCCTTCCTAGTAACTGCACAGAAAGTTGTGTTTGAACTGAACCTGTTATCTTACTGACCCGTCTGATCATCTGAGAAAGATGTCAGAGTCTTGTGTTTAATAGTGAGGTTATTATACCAGAATGAAAGGTAAGAACAGAATCAATGAGTGACCTGTAAACCAACTGACATTAAAACCCCTTAGCTTCCTCAGTAGGTGCAGTTGTTGTTGAGCTTTCTTGTATATTGAGTCAGAATGTTTTAGAAAATGACAAATAGATGTATATCTCCATTCCAATTATATCTAAATGACTCAACCTGCTTGACCAGCAGGCAGAATGGAAAGAGTGGTGTTTGATCAAATTTCACACTTTTTTTCTGTAAAAAAGCTTAACTTTGAATTCCAACATGCTTATAAGAAGGGTCATTCTACCAGTACAGCTTCAGTGCAGAAGACTGATCAGTAGTTGAATGATATAGACAGGAACAGAATGGTTGGTGCTGTTGATGCCTGTGCTACATCAGAGCTAATAGACCATGAAATACTCTTCATGAAGCTTGCTGCTTATGGTTTTTCATTTTACTGCCCTTGACTGGATAAGAAACCACCTAACTGGCAGAATGCTCTTTTTATGATCTTTTTATGAATCAGGTAGGTTAGAGTATAGCTGATGATGCTAATGTGTACACTCTGTTAACTAGTATTGATGATTTAAACAATACATTGAAGAATTAACTAAAATGTATTTTTAACTGGGTAGACAAAAACTACTCAGCTATAAATGTGTCCAAGACAAAATGCACCATCATGCTTGATAAGCACATGAAAGTCACAATGATGCAACTGTAAAAATGGGAAGTGGGGAGTCTATAAGAGGGGGTTCCTTATATCTTAGTCCAATAGCACTTTGAAGGTAATATAAGCCATAGCATTGTTTCATGTTGACTACTAATAAGTAATCTTCAACCAGAAAGAGCTGTAACATCTTCAGTTAGTGGAGAATAGAGCAGCGTGATTAGCACTCTGTTACTCAGGCAGAACAAGCAGAGAAGAAAAAACACTGATTTCACATGGCTGAAGGTTGAAGATAGGTTCAGGTTATCTAATAAAACATTAGTTTTCTGGAACTACACACAGTTATCAAACAAGTCAGGTGATGAAGGGTCACATTACACTGTCCCAACCAAAGACTAATGGAATAGTTTGCCATGCATTATGTTCGAGAATTTACAACAAAAAGCTTTAAGAAGCAGTTAAAGAGGTTCTTGAAAACTGGCATGAAAATATTATTATTAATTGATTATTATTAATATGGATGTTTAGATGAATTGAGATTGTTCCCGTTGTTACGTGTTGTTTTAACTGTCACTACATTTCAGTGAGTCTGTTTTTTTTGTTTTGTCTATATGTGGTTTTGACTGCAATCTTCAACGCAGTCTTTGTGTTGTAATTTGTATTGTTTAATGTTTATTGTATGAATGTAATGTGGTAAAGTGATGTCAATTAAATGGGATTTCAGTGGGATCTGACCTGCTTCAAGAATCACAACAATGCTGCGGTGCTGGAAACAGTGTATAATTCAAGACACTGGGCTTTGTGTGACAATATTTTTGCACTTTTATATTAAACACTTCTTACTGTGTGTACTAAGTGCACAAACTTGTCAAATAACTGCTGCTGATGAATGTCATCTGTTCATGAGACACAAACATTTATGAGATTTGATCACTACTACAACAGACAAACCCAAACTTCTGTATTAGGCTACTGTGCCTGTTCTGCTCCATTTGAGGGAAAGTTTCTTTCACAAAACACAACCACAGTAGAAATAAATAATTCCATGGATAGTGATATTAGGGAATCAAAAACATATTACTATAATGCTTGGTCATCACAGAGTTGTGATTGAAACAAAGGAGGAATATTTGACATGAAAGGGAAAATGTGTCTTGCGAAAGACAAATGGTAAGTGGTGCATGACTTAGATGGAAGGCAGTCAAGTTGAATTGGCACATAGAGATGAACAACAGAATACATAACATTACGGCTGCATGATAAATCGTTAAAAAATCGTGATCTCGATTCACATCTAAACGTGATCTCATTTCTAAATGACAACGATTCTTCTGTATTTTATTTCACGAGATCACAAACCGACGCTCCTCTTTTCCTCTCAAGAGTTTCACAAGTGCACCCAAACGCACCTTGTCGCTGCCCTCTCTCTCAACCTATGACAAAGCACCTTTTACATCACGTGATTCAGTGGAGGTGGGAGCCCACCTGCAATTGAAAGAGTTTTCGAAAAAGAAAGCAGCGCAGAGTGAGTGCAACACAAAAGACAGGGAAGTGTGTGGTAAGAAGGGATAAGTACAAAATGAATGGAGATGAAAGCCCAAGTGGTAGTGACGAGAATCATCCAACTGCCCAAACCGAACTCGAGATGAAAAAAGGTTCACATTCAGTGGTGTGGAAATATTTTAGATTTAGGCAAGAAATTGAGAATCAGTCTGAAGTGCATTGCAAGGTGTATTTTGCCCTCATAACAGCACTGCAAGGCAACACCACAAATCTTCACAAGCACCTTAAACGTCACCATAAATCCAACAATCCCTGTTGCCCGACAACACAGACGACTATAACCGGTGCTCCAGTTTTACTGGTGATCCTGTTAACTGGTGATATTTGTTTACGTTTTCGCTAGCTGTGCTCCAGATGTTGCTAACATGTTCTTGGTTGCAGATTCGTCATTTTCAGGAGTCGCCGCTTACCGTGTGTCTGTGAAGTGTAAGGAGATATCGAAGACCTTGGTGAGAACAGAACCTTTTCCAGTTAATGTAAAAAGCACATCCCTGTCAAAATCACTTGTAGACCAGAACACAAGACATAGTGAAAAAAAAAAGTAAATAATTGCAACGGGGTTCGAAATGATACTCTCGGTCATATAAGACATAATGTATGTGTAGCACCTTTGCCGTTACGCCACGGACCTGACCAACAAGTTCTGTGTGTTACCCATATAAATCTTGGTCACATTGCCAGCTGTTAAACACTCGTCACTGATTTCAGAGAACACACCCATGTCAACTGGTGAGAGTCACAACTCAACATAAGCAATCACTGCCTATTCAATAAGGAACTTCAAAAACAAACGATGGTCTTATCAGGCCTGGCGAAACCACAATGTTACCGTGCCCACCTCGACGCTAAAGTGCATTTGATTTTTGTAAGAAGGACGACGTAGTGGTCATCACAATACCAAACACACAGCATGTAACTGGTCGTGTGGAAACATCGCTCTCTCACACGTCAACAAGGTGGAATTTAATGTGTTACAGTATGTAAGGTAAGCGACTGTGCTTTTCACCAGATATGTGTTGCTGGATTTCTTAGTCCTCCATATATCCTCAATTTATTTCTTGCTCAAGTTTGAAAGAGGTAGTGGATGTTCTCGTTGATGAGGTGGGGACCAGCCGTTCAAGAACAGGAATAGCACAAAAGCTCACCAAAGACCTTGTGATGTAAGTGATTGTCTGTTTAATGTTGGAAATAACATGACGATCTGTAGTCAATACATGATTTGTCTGCACTTTGTCAGATGTGTGGTGAGACAAGACACACGTGCAACGGAGGACTTGCAGTTGTTTCACGTCTTTGGGAACTGACATATCTGTGTTTTTTTTTTTTTTTTTTTTTAGAAGGATTGTCTTCTCTGTACAATTGAGTCCATGCTTTGTGGAGTGTACTGTTGTTGGTGAAGCACATGTTCACAAGATGTTTATTGCCCTGAATTTGAAGGAGGAAATAAAAGCGTCCTATGTCAAACTATGCCTATGTATGTTTAATCCGTGATGGCGTATCTCATGTTAGAATGGGCACAACCAAGGGCACAACCAATCACTGTTCAACCAATCACACTGGGAGGCAAAGACTATATATACAGCTCTTTTAGCAGTCTTGATTTGTCTTGATTAGCGAGTTAGGAGATTGATAGAGAGAAAGAAGGAGACACATATATAAATATATATATATATATATATATATATATATATATATATATATATATATATATATATCACCTATCCCTTAGGCTCTACAGTCAAAGGCTGTTTTGTTATTAGACAAAGATGTGAATGTTAATATACATATGGTGGGCAGCTTCACTACAAGCTGGGGGAGCACCTGGCAAAAGTGTTTTTGTCATTCCATGCAAGTAAGCATGGAGGACATTGTGGAATGGAAAAAACGGTGGATGCCATTGCTCTGAGGCATTTCTGGCCTGGATGGAAAGTGACATACAAAAATGGCTGAGCTTCAGCCACATTTGTAAGTGATCTCTGTATATTCCAGTGAAACACAATTTCATGAATCTTCTTATTCACTTGGGCCTTCAATTTTTGTAGATACTGGAGTATCCTGAATCCCAAACTACAGTTGCGTAATGGTTGATTATTTTACCAAATGGACAGAGGCCTATCCGCTGAGGACCAAAAGTTTATGTTCGCCTTACCATCCCCAGACGAATGGCTTGGTGGAGAAAATGAATGGCACTATTCAACAGTATTATGAACGTCTATTTTCTATGTCTGTGTGTTTTAATTACCTTGCAATCTTTTAAGTCACTATGTTGTGTATGTATGTATGACCTTACAGGACTTTAACTAAATTGGTGGGTGGGGAAACCCAGCACTTGGGACACCAAAAACCAACACTATTTGCCTTGAGGACAAAAAAAAACAACTCACCACCAGGTTTTCTCCATATTTTTTGATGTTTGGTCAGGAGGCCAGATATCCCATAAGAGTATGAGGTATTAAGCAAAGCACAATACATGTATTGTGTGTAGGAAATACTGTTTGACTGCATAGCTTCTCCAAGTCGGCTATATGATGTGTTGACATTATGTCACTGTATGTCTTTATGCCCTCAGGTGACTGACGAACATGTGGAGGCAGTAGTGGGCAGAGAATCAACTTCTGCAGGTGTAGAGAACCCCCCCATCCACTACACTACTGCAAAAGACAACATGGAGAAAGTAACAGCAATGGTGAAGCGGAAGTGGGAGGACATTGGCCAGGATGACAGCTTCAGAGTGGGTGACAAAGTATTAAGGCAAAATGTCAGGCAAGAGCAGAGAAAAGGGGGTAAAATGGAGAGCTCATTGCTGGGCCCTTTCACCATCATTAAAATAGAAGGGAAAAGCGCTGACTTGGTCACCAAAAAATGCAAGACAGTTCACACAGTAAACATCGACCAGCTCTGTAAACACATAGACAAAGCACCACGTTTACCTCACAAATGGCCAGCTACTTCCCCATTCACCATTTCCCTGTCTCCCGATCACTTATCACCAATTCAAATTCCAAGTTTGTGAAATACTACATAAGAGGAATTAATGGGATAAACCTAATTCCATGATTCAGTGTCATTGTATTATATTGCATAATTCCAGGTGAACCCAACCAAATATGATGTGATGGTGGGAGCAATTTGTGATCAACACCACTGGACACTGACCGTAAGGTATCTTGGATCTTGTATCTTGTCAGATTACATGTAACTCAGTGCTGGTTCATTAGTTCCTAATGTTTCTCTTTATACATTGTCTAGGCAATGTATCCACAACAAAGGCAATCCCTATATTTGGATCCATTTGGGGCTCCAAGTGATGCACTTAAGAAATGCAGTGCAGTGACCAGGTAAGGGAAGGACCATTGTGTTGGGAGGGTCAGGCATGTTTGGAGCATTTGAAGTTGATTTCTTCATTATGAAACTGCCATGCATGTGATTTACTCTTCTCTGCCAGATCGAGTGCACACTGTGCTCAGGGTGGTTTCACTGGGACTGTGTGGGACAGCCACTTGTAGAAGGGGACTACTTTTGCCCTGTGTGTGTTTAGGTTTCGCCTACAAAAAATAAAGCTACCCTTGTCAAACCATTCTCTGTTGGAGTTTATTCACTGACTGTTTGGATTGTGTATACTGAAAAAAATGCAGTTTATTGTATTCTGAACAACCACTTGATAATCTGGTCTCCACCACATCTTTTACATTGGTTAGAACTTTGATCTCTGACATAACAGATTTATTTCAAATTATTGTCACAGAAATTAATATGATCAACAAAAACCCAATGCACTTTAGCGTCGAGGTGGGCACAGTAACATTGTGGTTTCGCCAGGCCTGATAAGATTATCATTTGTTTTTGAAGCTCCTTATTGAATAGGCAGTGATCGCTTATGTTGAGTTGTGACTCTCACCAGTTGACATGAGCGTGTTCCCTGAAATCAGTGACGAGTGTTTAACAGCTGGTAATGTGACCAAGATTTATACGGGTAACGCACAGAACTTGTCGGTCAGGTCCGTGGCATAACGGCAAAGGCGCCACACATATGTCTTATATGACAGAGAGTATTGTTTCAACCCCCGTCGCAATTATTTACTTTCTTTTTTTCACTGTGTGTTGTGTTCTGGTCTACAAGTGATTTTGACAGGGATGTGCTTTTTACATTAACTGGAAAAGGTTCCAGTCTCACCAAGGTCTTCGATATCTCCTTACACTTCACACATACACGGTAAGCGGTGACTCCTGAAAATGATGAATCTGCGACGGCAAGCTTCTCGGCAACATCTGGAGCACAGCTAGCGAAAACGTAAACAAATATTACCAGTTAACAGGATCAACAGTTAAACTGGAGCACCGGAACCCTGCACAACGCAACACCATACCCAGCAAACTCATGCAAAAGGAGATAACAGCGGCTACTGCTTTCCACCTAGCCAAAGATATGGTCCCTATAAACCCTGTGCAACACGAGGGATTTCGGAAAATGATCAACACCTTAGACAAACGCTACACAATACCCTCCCACAACTATTTTTCAAATGTTGCACTACCTACTATGTACAGCAAGCAGCAGGCAATAATTGAGGCAGAATTGCGGGAAGTAGATCATTTCTCATCAATGTCTGATTTATGGTCCAGCCGGACCATGGAACTGTATTTGAGTCTGACAGTTCATTTTATACTGATTTCATCTACTGAAAAGCAGGTGCCTACAGACTGCTTTTTTCCATGAGGGTTACAGGGGCAAGGCACTAGCACAGGGATTAAAGGATGCCCTCGCATCTTGGAGTTTGGAACAGGAGAAAATGATGTGCATAACAACATGGACAAAACATAGTGAAGGTGATCTCCATCAACGATTGGACCAGGCTCCATTGTTTTGGCCACAGGCTACATCTGGCTATAGGTGAGCTCGTTTATAAAGTCATTCTATACGTATATAAGTCAGCTGAATGTTTTAATACAGCTACAATGATACTTTAACTACAGCACATAATAACAACAACAACAATAATGATAATAATAATAATAATTAAAGCTGCAAGCAACGTTGAATGGGCCCTCGCACCCTCCCCTCTCTTCAGGTCGTACGACACAGTTCTGCAACTGAGTGACTACCAGACACAGAGGGAATGAGTCAGAAGTCCCTTACTGCCCCCATCAGGTGGTGCTATGACTATACTTGAATGTACATATACCATGTATATGTGTTCAGGCCATGACAGTTAGCAAACACGTGAAGTTTGGGGCCGATTGAACAGTGCATGCTTCGCCATAATTTACTGTTTAATGGCGAAGCATCGAAATTCGCCATGGCGACTCAGCAAGGGCGTCCCATGAAGACTCAAGTTGTGTAGAGCAAGAAAAAAGCCCTTCATCAATGAGAAGCAAAGAAGAGCCAGGCTGAGGTTTGCAAAAGACCATAAGGATTGGACCATAGAGAACTGGAGTAAGGTCATCTTCTCTGATGCGTCCAATTTTCAGCTTTGCCCAACACCTGGTCGTCTAATGGTTAGACGGAGACCTGGAGAGGCCTACAAGCCACAGTGTCTCGCACCCACTGTGAAATTTGGTGGAGGATCGGTGATGATCTGGGGGTGCTTCAGAAAGGCTGGACTTGGGCAGATTCGTCTTTGCGAAGGATGCATGAATCAAGTCACGTACAAGGTTATCCTTGAAGAAAACTTGCTTACTTCTGCTCTGACAATGTTCCCCAACTCTGAGGACTGGTTTTTCCAGCAGGACAATGCACCATGCCACACAGCTAGGTTAGTCAAGGTGTGGATGAAGGACCACCAGATAAAGACCCTGTCATGGCCAGCCCAATCTCCAGACCTGAACTCCATTGAAAACCTCTGGAATGTGATCAAGAGGAAGATGGATGGTCACAAGCCATCAAACATAGCTGAGCTGCTTGAATTTTTTGCGCCAGGAGTGGCATAAGGTCACCCAACAGCAATGTGAAAGACTGGTGGAGAGCATGCCAAGATGCATGAAAGCTCTGATTAAAAATCAGGGTTATTCCACCAAATATTGATTTCCAAACTCTTCCTAAGTTAAAACATTAGTATTGTGATGTTTCAAAATAAATATGAACTTGTTTTCTTTGTGTTATTTGAGGTCTGAAAGTCAACAAATAACAGAGAATGTGTTCAAAATTAGCACTAATCCTGGCTGGCATGTCTCCCATAAGCCTTTCACACTGTTGAGGGGTAATTTTGTCCCAGTGCACATGCAGAAGGGAGCATGTGGGTTTCGCGAATGGCACAATACTTAGCAGAGTTCAATGTGCCATCACAGACAGTGAGATGACCAACACCAGCAGCACTCCTGCATCCCCAAACCATGATACTGCCTCCACCATGCTTGACAGGAGGTACTGTACATGCTGGAGGTAATGCTTCGCCTGGCCTTCTGTGTACCCTCACATTATCAGGAGGATGCCATTCAGCGGTTTTCCCTGCACATGCGGATCAGGATGCAGCCATTTCTTGCTGAAGAAACCCTTGGACGCCCAGATCTTGGTTTGTCTTCCAAGCTGTGGGTTCATCTATATTTCTGCAGAGTGTATCCAACTGCTGAAGGACTGCATCTGCACTTCCTGGCTATCTGGCGGCAGCTATACCCTTCCTGGCTGAGAATCTGTATCTTCAGGTGTGTTTCCTGCGTTAGGTTCCTTGTTTTAGCCATTTTTGTCTCTGAAGAACTTTCAAATGGCTGGCTTTATATAGACACGAAGCACAGCAACAAAAATTGTGTCTTTTAATAAAAAACATGACCTTCATTAGTGGATCACTGGCACCAAAATGATCAAATACTCAAAATTTCTTACGTATTTTTATGGAAACAATCAATTTTCAACAGATCTATTTGCATTTGCAAATGGGTCTGGAACCTCTCAGTCCATTTTCAATTTCCAAGGAGTATTATCAAAGGTTGCAGATCAAAACGCCTCTGCATGGAACTGGACAGCCCTATAACGAATCAGAGTAACAAAATGTGTGAAACAGCGCAGAGCGACAGAGAACGTCTGGAAGCACATTTTTGAAGTAATCATTATTTTTAATTTCTTCCATTAATTGTCAGAGATCCTTTTAAAATCTGGCCCCTGTTAAACAACAATCTGTTTCTTACCATAATATTATTCTATTATTCTATATTGGTTGCATTGTCTTTCATTAATGACACTTCTCAATCCATGGTTCTCTGCCCCATATAACTCGATCGCTTTAACTATGCTAACTAGCCTGACAGTGCTTTGCTGTAGCTGGGGTACCCAGTGAGTCCACTTCACCAGTTAATTGTTTTATTCCTTCTCTACCCTCTGTTCCCATGTTTTTCCTTCTGGCTGCAGGTTCTTTATCAGTGTGAAAAAGTTGTTTCTTTTGCAGCTCTCAATAGAAAGTTCCATTAGGCTTATAATCATGGTAGTCAGTTAGCTTGTTGAGTAAATATACCAACTGCTTGTTTAATACTGTCACAATAGCGGATTATACAGACTTCTTGACATTAGCCCCCCTTTCATGGATGAAAGGGGGCTGACCTTTCATTCAGTCATTGTGACCTGCCAGAGCAAATAAACATAAGCTCACTGATTGGTCTGGATTACAGGCTAATGGATCACTTTCATATCTTGACATTTTTTGAATTGATATGATTGTTACTCTTTTTATAATTTTATTGGAAGCTGTTCTCTGCCAACAAAGGACTCCAACTGCCTTCATTACATTGTTATAGATCTGTTTGTAAAATTATTATTATAAGTGAAATTCAAACTCTAATTTCAAGACTTATGGTTTTATGAGAATGATTTGAATATCCTTAGTTACATCTACAGGCAGCTGTTGAAGAGAGAGAACAACTACTCCACCAGTCCATTCTTCTCACTGGGGGAGTAGTACTGTCAGATGATTTATTTTGGGTTGGTAGTTTAAACAATTAAATTGTTTGAGAATCTTGTTCAACTCCTCCATCAGATATCAAACCATGCAAGTGTACTGTTGCAATACAGTATGTAAGAATGAAGTCAGAACGGTTCCTATGTTTCCTCACATCTAGTAAAATTCACACTGTGGCTGCCAGGTTTGTCAGCTGCAGCAGTCAAACCTCAGTACTGTGCAGCATACTGCACAATAATAACCAGTTGGGAGCTATACACATAAACAGCTAACCACACTGGAGACAAATGCAGTATATTTAGCTATATTTGGCAAAAATATGTGCTTGGAGAGATTTCTCTTTCTACTGAACAAAGAAACCGATAAAGAGGAAGGTGGATTGTACTGCAGTGATAGCTTGAAAAGTTTTTTTGTAGAAAAACTGAGCTGCTGTTCAAATCCATCATAACTGCAGAGAATATGGCCCTAGTTCAAGTTCAGTCTGTAATTTCAAATTTTGTTTCTTTGTGGCTTTTAATGTTAATAATACATATACAGTATAGTGTACAGTAACTTTATCTAACAAATATTCCTATGTACCTACAGTATGTAACTACACACTGTATCTTTCAGTTGTGTCATTGTATGTCTCTTCCACTGTCTTCTATTCTCTGCTTGACCTTAAACAACAACTCTGATCTAACTCCTGAAATGAGCTCATGGTGCACACAAACTAGCACATGCATGAGTTCAGACAGGCTGTGTGAATGTATATATGTATATACAGATGTGTGTGTGTGTGTGTGTGTGTGTGTGTGTGTGTGTATGTGTGTTATGTGTGTGTGCATATACCTCTCTGGTTATTGATGGTGTGTTTTTCTAGCAGGTTAGTCTCAGGATCTCTGGCCACACTTCCCCCAACATACCAGTTGACATTTGGGTTCCAGCTGTTACTGTAGCCACAGAGGTGATGCTCCTCAAAATTACACTCTGGGAACATCAAAGACAGACATTATTTCTCTTTTTTGTATGAATAAATACAGTCTCACATTAGACTATACTTGAAAGGTGAAACTTCTAGTTTGATATAATGTTGACACTGACCTATGCAGTAACCTGGAACAATGTGAATTTCAAAGATGGCCACACTGTTCCCTGAGCCATTTTTAGGTCGACCTTCCAGCAAAATCTGTTGAGGAAAAAAATAGTCTGACCACTTACAAACTGTGTCTCAAAGCAGCCATCAATACATTACATCACGTTACATTATGTCACATCAAAGTCAGCACCAAAATTACATAAAATAACATAAAATATCAGTGTCAACAGTAGAAGTAGGACACCCATAATGTAGAGCAAAGGGATCTACCCAGTGTTACTATGATGTTCCTAATGAAGTAATTGCAAAGGATTCTTCTAACAAAATGCATCTCTGTATGTAGGCATGTCATGACTAAGTATTTCAGCTGAGTAGGCTTAAACTTGTGCTGTGCTAGTGGCACTATATGAATCACGAGCATTCAGTTATCTTTTACCCATGAGCTAATACACGTGTGAGCATGCACACCCATAAATATATGGGATAGATCAGAATCATCACATAATGTCTTATTGCACATCACAATCACAACACACCTCATCATATCACAACATATCACATTACATCATGTCCTTTAAATCCATATGTACACTAAGTCATAGTCTCCATTACAGTTTTATGTTGATACCATGTTATGCCATTCATTCTTTTTCAGGTTCTGTATTCCTTTTATGAGTTGTTCCTTCCAGAGAGGAAATCAAATTTAGAAAGTGCTTTATATGACATCATTGTTTCTTTAACAGTATTTGTGGGCTTTGGCCTAAAACTCACTGTGTATTTAACCCTTGTGTGCCCCTCTGTACATTTTTTGCATTTTTCAGTTGAAAATACTCAATAATTTTGCCTCTGTTAATGGTATTTTTTTTTTCAATTATCCATTATGTGACATTATTTTCCACTATATGGCTGAGGGCTCCATTATATGCTGTTTCATTGAGGCCTTTTTCTGTTGCATTTCTGACTATTGCTTGGTAACGGAATACATGATTACAACTAAAATGGTCTGGGTGTGTTGGTATTGATGTTAAAGTGTGGTACGAATGTGTGTATTTAGAAAATTATTTGTGTGTGTGTGTGTGTGTGTGTGTGTGTGTGTGTGTGAACAGGGAAACAGAAAGTCTTTTTTGCTCATCATATTTTGAACATCCCTCTCTCTCTCTCTCTCTCTCTCTCTCTGTATTTCTTATGCCCACAGACCACATTTTCACACATACCCCCACCCCCACCCCCCCAACGTAAATGCATTTACGTTATGTTTTGGTTTCCAGTGCAGCATGTTTACTCAGGTAGTAGCTTGCTTGGTTAGTCATTTTTTCTCTGGAGGAGGCTCTGACTGCTGTCCTGCTGTCCTCTGGGTTAATGTTCCAAAAATAGCATTAAAGGGTTAAAATTATTTAAGAAATACATGTAAATTTAATAGTTATGATCAGGACTGAAATGGGTCAAAAGATTTAGTGCACTGAAGATTTTTGCACCAAGGGTAAAAGGGGCGCATTTAAAAAAAAAAACTCACACTGCTCAAAAAATAATAATGCATTAAAATCAATGTTGTTGTCATTTATTGATATATCCAAGGGTGTAATAATCCCCCCCAAAAAATTCCAGTTTAGTATATGGAAAATATTTCATATATTTCATATACTTTTTTTTTCATATACTTTTTTTGTTTGTTTTTATCATTTAAAATGTGTGGGTTAATCCTCCCAAAATGGCATTAAAGGGTTAAAATTATTTGAGAAATACATGTAAATTTAATAGTTATGATTAGGACTGAAGTTGGTCAAAAGATTTAGTGCAGTGAAAGTGAAAAATAATATTGATATATAATATTTTTATAGCACTTTTTAGGAACTGAACATTTTTTGTACCGAGGGTAAAATATAATTTTCTAGAGGGGTGCACATGGGTTAAGGAGGGTTAACTTTAAATTTTGATTACAGTTCTATCAAAAGCAACTTACAAGTGAATTATATAATTTATATATTATATTTATACAACACAGTTCATTCTAAAGGAAACACAGCTTTTCAGAGGAGAAGATTAAAAGCATGCATACTACATACTAGTGATAGATCAATATGGTTTTTTACAGATACCGATTATTAGTAGTCATCTCTTATAAAGTTGACTGAAATTTGAAATAAATAAATAAATAAAGTTCAAGTAAATCAAGTAAATAAAACAAAGTTAAATAAAATTTGCACAGAAATGTGAGTCTCAAATCAGTTAGTAGTCCCAATTGAGCAGAACCAGATTGTGGTGCAAAAAGCAGAGTTGTTCAGTGTGTGTGAGCACTGTGCATGCACAGCTTTCAGATGGTGCTGTAGGTGGGACAATGCTGGAGACAGAGTAGTGACTGCAGACAGAGAGGCGCGGCTGCATCAGAGCCAAAATAACCCAGTTTGAAATTGATCTCTTATCGGCCGTCGGATTAAAAAAAGGCTGATGCTGATATGCGTCAAAATGCTGAATATTGGCGCCCGGCTGATAATCGGTCTATCCCTACTACATACATGTAAGTCATACATAACAAACAATTTAAAACTATGAAATTTCAAATATTAAGACACAAACACCATGAAAACAAAGCTAATCAAACATAATCTGCGGAGTGTATCTAATGTCATCTGGTAGAATACTGCATTAAAACTAGAGTAAAAGCAGCTTGACTATTGATTTAACAACTTTGAGCCATGTCTCAAATTACCAACAAGCATGATGTGATGTGATGAAACTCTCTCTAATCTAAACTGTAGCATTTTGAATAAATCTCCCATGAGGAGGACCATTCAGTTTTCTACACAACTGAAAACAAACATCTTTTAAATTCCTCTCACTATGACATGAAGCCTTTTACATTGGATGTTTTTTCAAAGTGTTAAAAATTGAACTGCAAACATTGCTCTGGAATGTAAGATGGACATGTCAGAGCCAATTAGGCCTACCCACTTTACTGCATGCATAATAGAAGTATAACCTGTGGCAAAAAGGCATTTTAAACCTTATTTTGGGGCAAAGTCACCAGACCTTTTAAGGAGCTTTCATCATATTTGACTAGTGATTTTATATATGCAAGCAAAGTTATGGCTCTCTCTCTTCATTTATTTAGATCGGGGCTTGGTCTTGTGAGTCCAATATGATAGTTAACCATGATGAGGAATGGAAGATTACAAATTGGCCAATATTAGTGTCATGGTCAGAATTCTTTAAAGTGCAGCTCCATAGTAGGTCTTGTATAGAGGAAAAACATTGCTGCACAGTTCCCTGTGGATTTAAGGGTGCACTGTAATTATGATGGACTGTGAGCAACATCTGTACAGTGGACAACATCTAGCTGTGTAGCTTCACACTACAATGTATTGCCCAGGGTTTGGAGAGAGTGTTAATTCCCCTTATCATCTACGTAAACACAGAATCTCAATTCAGAAATTAAAGCAGGAACCAAAAGCATGTTAGCCCAGAGAGTTCAGTGTATTGCAATGTAAGGAAACACATGCAGGGAGAAAACAGATCATGACCATAGACTGTTCACGACACAGTCAAATTAAGAAAATATCTTGATCAATTTAACAACACACACACTGCAAATACACACAAAACAACCAAATAGACAAAGGTACTGCAAGTAACACAGTGACAAGTGACAAGTAGGGTTCAATTGGCTTCAAATCTGAAATTTTACCATGGCACAGTTTTAGTCGTTTTTGACATAAAGTCTGTTATGCCTCTTCTTGTCATCACCATAAAAATCACATCAACTTTGTAGTTGTAGTGCATCCTCCATACTTCCTCTACTGACATTTGATTTCCTACATGTTGCCAGCCTTGGCTCAGCAGTAAATTGAGTCTTGTCAGACACTAGTGGCTCTATTAGTCCATCTATAAGCAGACATAATATTACATTAATCATGTTGTCATATTTCTTATTACTAATGCAATACAAGTTGGATTTAGTACCACAATGCCAACAGCACAGGTTGTTGATGTAACCCTCTTTTTAATTTGCCAGAATCCACCTCATTTGTTTGTGCTTTCAGCTTGATCACACACACTCTCTCTTTGTGCATCCTTCATCCTACTGATTCCCATAACACTCAGTGCAGCTCGTTGCGTGAATGGAGCTGTGCACAAGTTGTAATAACTTATGTTATTGTGTTTTGGACCAATCAGCGACCCACATTGCAAACTCTTCTCAGATACTTTCTGGGCACATCAGAAACAATTACCCTCAGAGCAGGCACCAAGAGTTCTGGCTAGGGAACTGAATTTAGATCCAGGTTCCTGTGGTCACACACAGGTAAAATTTCTGACTTCCTGGTAAAGTTCATCCTGTGGAAACAGACTATTAGTCACTACCATTTGGCAACAAAAGCAGGATTATCAGACTGGCTGCAGTTAGCCTGCAGTAGTGGTTTGACAACTACAGTTTTAAGAGACATTGCATGGAAATTATCACAGCAAGTGAAAATAGAATAAGAACCAGTTAAAACAAATGCAGAGGGAAATGACTCTGTATCAGTTTCCAAGATGTTAAGCGCTAACGGCAGATACAACAAGACTACAGATCTGCTGATAAGGAAGGAAGAAGAAGGCTAACAATTGACTGAAGGAAAACTGTGATATTCATGATTATGCTATGGAATAGGGCAAAAGATTTTTCATAAAACAGGCAATTTTCTTAATTTTTTTGTGATTAAAGATTTATCAACTTTGTTCCACTTAAGAAATGTGATTACTATGCAGCAACCACAAGTACCACTAAACTGCCAATCCTTAACCCAAGAAGTTCAACAACAACCTCATCAACAAATATATACTGTAGGTTGTTTGTTCCAACCACCAGATACAACCCACAGGAGTGCACCAGCGACAGGACTACCAGACCTTTGTTGTCATGGTTACAATAACAAACATGCAGTTAAGGTTGAGGAACTGTCACTGATTTGGTTGGGTTTAGGAAAAGATCATAGTTTGGGCTAAACTAAGCTCTTTCTTAAGGTTAGAGGACCTTCGTTGTCATGGTTACAATAATAAAAATATGGTTACCGTCATAGAGTAGCCATGGGTACAAGAAACAGTCCTGTCAAACAGCAGTCTCCTGTGTGAGGGGAGATGACAATCACCTCTCAACAGCTTATCAAGTGGAGTCATGGGGCACTACTGTCCCAGTTTGAACAAACTTTACAATGCAACACATCAGGTCAGAGTGAACAGTGACTTCATCGAAGAAACCTAAGGGGTTATTGGGATTGTGGTTTCTACAGTTATCCCTACCTGGTAGGGGATGGTGGTGTTAGGCAGGTCCACACTAGCGATGAGCCAGCTGTCAGAGGCTTTGTCGGCAGTCCAGAGCTGGTAGTCAAAGTTATCACTGTCTGGTCTGAGGTGGAGATGAAGGGAACCTTGTCCAGTGATTTGGTACACCAGCCTCACACAACTCCAGTCCTGCTGATCCAGGACTGGACTGACAAGAACTGCCTGCTCCTGGTCATGTAAGACGGCTGAGTCCACAGTTATCAAATGCCCTGCGACAACAAAATGAAGATATATCATATTCATTTACCATACATATGAATATTATACAGGCTAAGAGCTGCTGTGGTTACAAATAGACTTGTAGACTTCTACACTGTTTGTTTCTGAATAGCATGGTATGAGTTTATATGCACCAAAGTCAGATTCTGTTAGGATACTCCTGTTGTTGGGTTGGTGTTTAAGCACCGACAGGTTTCAGACAGAAGACTAACAACTGCAGAGACTTTTTACATTTTATTTTTCTGTTGACCAGAGGCAAATGTCCTGATTATATCCACTGTGAATTAATGTTGTAATAATAAATAAGTAAATACAAATAAACAAAAAAAGGATCAATTTGTTTTTTGTTGTTGTTGCTGAAAATTCATCAACCCAGCAAGCATTGGGTGAAGGGCAGGATCTCTCTAGACAGATCATCTGTCTATCACAGGACTAACACATAAGCTCATTTGCAATTTACTGTCTTTGGACAGTGGAAGGAAACTCATGCAGACACAGGGAGAACAGGCCATCTCCACTCCAGCTGGCAGGGGGCTCAAACCCAGGGCCTCCATGCCCCTGTTCCATTTAAGATGTTAACATGCATCCAGAAATAAGCTATAATGACATATTACCAATGAGTTTTCTGCTTCGTGACTGTGCACACATGCTTGATTGTCTGGAAATGTTAAACCTGTTGCAACAGCAATGAGCATTTGAGCTCCACAAGAAGTCTATTTGATAGGCTTAGTCAATTGTACACTAATTGTACATTCATGGATTACAGCTCAGCGTTCAACACAATCATCCCGGACATTTTATTCACCAAACTGCTCCAACTACAGATCCCCCTCCCCACCTGCATCTGGATTAAACACTTCCTTACACACCACCCACAATCTGTTAGACTTGGCCCCCACCTCTCCTCCACACTCACACTCAGCACTGGCTCCCCTCAGCTTTACACCCTGTATACCTATGACTGCACTCCAACCCATCCAACCAACATTATCATCAAGTATGCAGATGGTACCACCGTGGTTGGGCTCATCTCTGATGGGGATGAGACAGTAGAGAAACTGTCCCTCTGGTGTTCAGCTAACAACCTGATACTGAATGTCCAGAAAACAAAAGAACTCATCATGGACTTCAGGAAGGATCGACAAGACCACACCCCCCTCCTCATAAATGGAGAATGTGTGGAAACTGTCACCACTTTCAGGTTCCTGGGCACCCACATCTCAGCCGATCTCTCCTGGACCCACAACAACAAGGCCCTCATGAAGAAGGCTCTGCAGCAGCTGCACTTCCTGCATGTGCTCAGGAAAAACAATCTGGACAAGAAGCTGCTGCTGGCCTTCTATCACTCCTTTGTGGAGAGTGTACTAACATACTGCCTGAGTGTGTGGTACACAGGCTCCACAGCTGAGGACAGGAAGGCAGTGCAGAGGGTCATCAACACCGCCCAAAAAATCATCAGCTGCCCTCTGCCCTCCCTGGATGACATATCCAGATCCTGCTGCCTCAGGAAAACCAGAGCCATCACAGGAGACCCCTCACACCCCGCCCACCACCTGTTTGACCTGCTGCCATCCGGACTGCACTTCAGGTCAGTCAAGTCCCACACCACCAGACTCACCAACAGCTTCTTCCCCTGGGCCATACGGACTGCAAACAGTCACTGAACATACCCCCCACCCGCACCCACCGCAACTCACACACACACAAACACAGAGCCACGGACACCATTCAACCCACCTGTACCTTAAACTGTCCTGGCTTTATTCCTGCACGTGTGTTGTGTTTTTCCCTGTCTATTTAAATGTTCCCCTGTAAATGTGACTTCTCTATTTAAAGTATCTTCAGTGCTGCTGCAGAGATGATTTCTAATAGGAATGCAGAATTCTAACTTATTAATTCCCACAGTAAATGTGTAAAGACTATTCCAAGGGAGGCTTGAACTCACCTTAGCATTGCTCTAGAGTATACTGTTACTTATACAGTAGGTACTGTGCACTAACCAATTGCACCACTGGAGCTGGAGAAAAAGAGGAACAATAACAACAGAGAATACTGTAGAAGGAAGCAAAAAGGTCAAGTGTCAAAATACATAAGAGATGTACATACAGCTTTGGTCATTTGTATTACTTGCTGGCCATATTATGAATTAAAGAGAGACGATGCCTTTTCTGAAGCAAATTTGTAAAGACTGGAATCCTACTTCCTACATCTTCCCTTTATCTCACTGCAGAGTCTTTTTACCCATTCATCCAGGTCAGAGAGGCGATTCAGTGGATATAAACAGTGTTTATGGAGAATTGGTTTAAGTGCCCTCAGCTCTAAATCAGGGTGGGGAGGGGAGGCAAGGGAATTTATGGTTGTATCTGTAATCCCTTATTTGGTCATGTGAAGTTCATCAAGAATCAAAGTAGCAGAAGAAGTCTTTGAGCAGTGAATTTGTTAAACAGTGAGCCACAGAGAAGCAGGTAGGGCAGGGCACCTGCAACCCAGTAGTCAGTTTATTAGTCAGCATGTGTAAGTCAATTTACTGCAAATCACATGTACTATTTTGTGTGTGTGTGTGTGTGTGTGTGTGTGTGTGTGTGTGTGTGTATAATACACACACACACACACACACACACACACACACATTCTACACTTTTCTGTGTTTTATTTGAACCGACACAGAGGAGAACAACAGTAAACTGAACAACATTTGCAGGAGTATCAGAAAAACTCAGGAGAATATTTGCCAAACACAGCATCCCTGTGCATTTCAAGCCAAGTAACACACTGAGGCAGAAGCTTGTCCATCCTCAGGACAAAACACCCAAACATAAGCTGAGCAATGTAGTGAATGCATTTTAATGCAGCCATGATTTTCACAGACCTGTACATTGGGGAAATAAAGCAATGGAGGTCAGCAATGTTCACATCAACGCCACTTACGTCAAACTGGAACGACCATCACTAAACAGAGGAAGTGGTCAATGGCACCACTAATCAAACACTTACAATACAGTCTTGAGAGCCCTCCCCACACAGCTTACTCATATGATGGCCAGGTAGATCAATGACTCACATGTGACCTCAATGACTCCCAAGGTGTTAATGACCTCACAAGTCAGTTAGAACTGAAGAAGCCTTTCGGATGAGAGATCAAAAATCAGCTCTGTATAGAGTTACACCTCCTCTGTCATGCTTCTCATCTCTCCTGCGTGGCTGCTGACAGTGCTGTTAGACAAAGTGTGAGCACACTGGATGGAAGTGGAGTAAGCAGTGTCAGAGTCTGGTCCATGAGTTGTTCAGTCATTTTTAGTAGCATTCGTAGCATCTAAATTAGGGACACTGAAGGGGCATAGCTTGGCTCTGCTCTCCTTTCCCACTGCCCTTCTCTATTTCCATTACAGTTACATCTGTTGAGACATTTTGACACTGGACTAGGTTTGCACAAGTTTATACATTCAGACTGGGGGCTCATGAGCTGATGCTTTAGAGTGCCGCCCTATGTTCAGTGTTTTGGGAAAAAAAAAAAATTTGGTAGTGATCCTTTACCTTTGTTATAAAAGAATTGTGACCAAAATGTGAGCAGTAACATCAAGTAACACAGGATCTATAGAATCAGCTGCAAAACCTAACCTAGACTCCTTTTCTCCCATCAACCTCCCCCAGCTCACATCAGCTATTTCAGCATCTAAACCTTCAACATGTCTCTTAGACCCCATCCCAACTAGGCTGCTTAAGGAAGCTCTGCCCTTAATGTGCAGTCCTGTATTAGATATGTTAAATCTGTCCTTGGTAACAGGTTATGATCCTGGAGAAAGCAGCTGCAAAACAGTTATAGTTATAATAATAGTTTATTATAACAATATAATAATAGTTTATTCAAGGATTTTCAGTCAGGATTTAGGTTGTATCACAGCACAGAGACAGCACTTGTAAAAGTTAGAAAACAACCTCCTAATTGCATCAGACAACAGACCTGTCTCTGTACTTGTCTTGTTAGATCTTTGTACATGTACACAACTCCTCTGTTCTCCTCCATCTGTTCTCCCAGAATGATGGTTTACTGGTGGTCGTACCAGTGTTTTCAAGAGTAGAATGGGAGGCAGAGCCTTCAGTTATCAGGCTCCTCTACTGTGGAACCTTCTCCCAGTTTCGGTCCGGGAGGCAGACACCCTCTGTACCTTTAAGAGTTGGCTTAAAACTTTCCTCTTTGATAAAGCTTATAGTTAGGGTTGGCTCAGGCTTGAACCATCCCTTAGTTATGCTGCTATAGACCTAGACTGCTGGGAGATCTCCCATAACGCACTGAGCTTCTCTCTCTCTCTCTCTCCATCAGTATGGATTCATATCCCATGTTACACGTTACTAACTCAATATGTCCCCTTTCCTATAGTATTGTGCTCTTCCGTCTCTGTCTCCTCTTCTGTCTCTTTCTGCAGGTATTTCTGCCTCTGGAGCTGTAGGGTCTGATCCTGCTGCTCCTACAACTCCACTCAACACCTGCTGCTAGAATTAGAAATTACTTATACTGCTATTAGTTGTATTGCTATGTTAGCAGTTAATACCTTAATTATCACTACTATCATTACTACTACTGTATTATTGGTATCACTTTTTTTTTTTACATGGAATCCATGTTATGCTATGTTCTTCTGTCCTTCTATCCTACCCTACTTATGTTCAGTTGTTCGGAGGAGTTGTGTGCTTTGGAAAGAGTTTGTACTGCTAGTACTACGATAATTGCACAGGATGACAGATCCTGCCGTCATCAGAGGAGGAGAGGAGGTGAGAGGAGAGGAGTGTTTATGGAGTATTCTACAGTCTTACATGCCACTAATATTAGCAGAACTTTTCACTTAAGTTGTCAACATACTTGAAGTCAGAAACTGGCTGAGTTGAAGCTCTAAACAGTCCAGAGAGAGAGAGAAGGAGTATTCGTTGTGGTGGTCTGTGGGACAGCAGTGAGGCCCTGACAGCTCTCCACCTCACTCCATCCATCCCTGTCCTTCTGTTTATTCTATTCCAGCACAGCCTGAAGTCTTTTGTTTCTCATGTCTCTGTTTAGTGAATATAATCACCTAGGACATCTATCCTGGTTTTAACCACAAATTCTGCCTTGGCTTCTTTTTTTGGTGCAGCCTCCTCAGCTCAAGCCCACATTGCTATGACAACCAAACAGAAAACACTAGCATGGTCCCCTCTTCCTTCCTTTTTATGAGCCTATTTATTGCCACAGTGGGTGTAGTCTATCACCATCTCCAAGGCCAGACTACTGGCTCATTCCATCTCAGTCTGGTTAGTGGTTTAGTACACACCACACTGGTTCTCTGAAGCTGTTTGGGGTAGAGCTCTGTTTTCTGTGTCACAGGGAATATGCAGTGTACTAGCTACAGCTACTGCACACTGAGAGCTAAAGGCTGGAAGAGAGATGGTACACACAATTTACAGTGCCGCCACTTATCTTAACAGTGGGAACATAAACTGTGCTGACAGATGATCATAAACATAGGGAGCTGCTTTGGGAAACTCTGTGGCTTGATGCACACAGTGGAGCAGCCAGTGGAAAACAAGACAAAAGGGGAGTTGATTGGAATTTCTGGCTTGGCACATGGAATGTGGTGACACACTTCTGTAATGCAGGAGATCAAAATTCAGCACATCTCACACTGTAAAATTTTTAAATGTAATTCAATCAGCTCATCTTTTCCCAATAACACAGTGTAATTACATATGTTTGTCAGCCAACTGAAATTGCAAATCTAAATCTTTTCTGTAATCCAAAGAATATAGTAATAAAGCTGTAATTCTACAAAAGGAAAAAGTCACAATATCACAAGAAAAAAGTGAGAATAAAATTTGCTATTATGTGAAGAAGTCAAAATACTGAGATTTAGGTCATGATGCTTTGAGAAAATAATTTCATATTTCAAGAATAATGCATTTTGAATGATAAAAAGCTGTAATCCTTAGATTAAAAGACGTTGCTAAATTCAGTGAAATTTACTATTCTTCAATGCACAATACATTTTTGAGAGCATGTCAGTGCCCCCCACCCTCCATCCCCCTCTCCCTGGGAACTACTCCCCCATTTGACCCATTAAAAGAGTCTCAGTACCACCACACTGCACCTCACAAACAACTGAAGGTTAAACCCACTGTTAAATGTAACTGTACTACTGTCATTGATAAAAAGGATCAAAAGTTTTCACTGGCAAAAAGACTGGCAAAAAAAGTATTTAAAAAATAATTTTATCCATGTTTAATTCATGGTCATTTTAATTCCAAACATTAAAATCATGTTATATTTTTCTGTGTCATAGACACATCCACACACACACATACATCCACACACACACATACATATACACACACAACCATACACGCACGCACACACACACACACACACAAACACACAAACCAATCCAAAATGACAACATGAGTGTGACAATGACACAGCTACAGCTCATTTCCTTTCTAATGAACTCAGAAAAGCTAGGATAAACATCCAGTAAGAGTTTACCTTTGATTAATATCTCATTTTAGACATTGCTCAAATGCAAATCTGCACATACTGAGGAAAGGTTTATAAAAAAGTATTTCAATCCTTTGTCAACTCAATAATTCAACAGTAAGGAATGTTACTGAGATTGCTTGACTCCAAAAATAAGCAGAAAAAGTGATATGACAAGTAGCTGAGTAGCACAAGACTGGCAAGACAGAAACCAGTGAGGAATCATTTCAATGTCACAAGTGGGCTCTACTGAAAAAGAAGCAGCTGGTAACACCATGTGTGTCAGAGGAGACGTGGCTGTGGACAGTGCAGGTAGGAGTGACAAGGACCAAACTGTGGAGGCAACTATTCAGTTTGAAGTGAGAGAGGAAAACCACACAAAAAAACTCTGAGAATTCTGAGTTATGATACAAAAGTGAAAATGCAAGTCTGCAGCCATCTGCTATACTGTGTTATTATTACAGTATAACACAGTAAGGACAACACAAGGAGTAATCATACAATTTTACTCCTACAGCACAGCCTGACTGATTCTTGCTTGATCTACCATGACTTGAATTCATGTTAGCAGAGAGGTGAAGTGATCTATCTTTCAACTAATAATATAAATTATTGTACTATTATTGTATTCCTCTCATGATTTTATTTGTGGTAACTATTCTACAAAATTAAAACTGACTCTGTGCTAATATTAGCCCATTATTTGATAAGGAGAATATTCCAAAAAACAGAACTGCTACAACATTCTTCTACTTCTTTCAATATGCTCCAAAAGTGTTGCATTTTGCTGTTTGCTCTGTCACAGCTGTGACTCCAGGTTTTGTTTCTTTGTTTTACCTCTCACGTGTGTCTCTGTGTATGATGGTGTGGTCAGGGTGTCCCCTGCCTTCGTCGCTCCTCATTGTCCCTTCATCCTCATACTTCATTTCATCAAACCTATAGGCCATAATCACAGCTCTGTCTCTGAGTTTGCTTTTGGGTCCACAGTATAAGACCTAGCCTTAACAGTCTTTGTCTTTGGAAGTCATGCATGCAAAACACGTTGGCCATTTTGAAGAATATTTCAACATTTGAGGGATGTCAGTTGCCAATTGTAGACCACAACAAAAGCAGAGTATTTTTTGCTTCTCTCTCACTTGGCGTAAACAAATCTGATAATTTAATCCTTCTCATGCGCGGCGGCTGTGGCTCAGGAGGTGGAACAGGTCACCCACTAATCAGAGGGTCAGTGGTTCGATTCCAAGCTCTTCCAGTCCGCTTGCCATAGTATCCTTGAACTCCAAATTGCCCCTGCTACCATACGTGTGTGAGTTTATGTACATGTGTTAGAGCTCTCTATACATAAAACACATGAAAGTGTTGTATGAATGTGTGTGTGAATAGGTGTGAATGTGATTTGTAGTGTAAAGTGCTTTGAGTGGCCACACAACTGGAAAAGCACTATATAAATGCAGTTAATTTACCACTATTACTGTAAGTTTAACCACACTACTACTGCAGTAAGCAAGTCTGAGAAAGAACAAAATGCAGATGAGGGTGGTGTCATCTGGTAGAATTAGGCTTA
>NW_026115524.1:0-20324 GCF_001640805.2 Lates calcarifer | reverse complement strand
TTGGTTCTCTCAGCTCTGTTGTGGTTTGGTCTGTGCTGTCCCAGGGTCTGTTGAGTCTTGGACTGGTCCAAGGTCTGGTTGGGTCTCGTGCTGGTCCAGGTTAATGTCAGTCTGAGAGCAGCTGGACGAAGGAAGACGGAAACAAGCCTCTCTGGTCTGGTTCGTCCTCTATGTAGCCATGCTGTGCACACACACAAAGACATGTTTATTTATTGCACTGAAATCTACAGAGTCAGAGTCAAGGGAGGATTAAAAGATGGATAAACTCATAGATCAGATGACAAGAGTTTGTCCATTCCGCTGGTGGGAACACCTATCAGACTGCAGGATGACATTGATACGTACCCACCAATCACTGTCTTCCTGTCCCAGGACCACCAGCACCTGTCCCTCAGAGAAGCTCAGCTCATCATGGTGGTCGGCCTGGCAGTCGTACAGTGCCTGAACCCGCCGACTCGATGTGCCTCGGGCTGATGAAAGTAAACAAATAATACTAAAAATGTTCCTACTAGTTGTAATGTGAGCTATGGACAGTAAATAATAATCAAACTGAAGATTTTTGGGGTAAAATACTCAGCGTAAAAAGACAAAGATCTCTCTGTTTTACAGTTTCTCAAAAGTTTAGACAAAAAGATCTCACCTCTAATTAAAAGATAAGATGAAATGGTCTGTAATTTAACGTTAAACTGAACTCTTCAGGTTACAGGTGTTTATGTTTGTTTTAGAGCAACCAACCAATGATCTGCGAGGAAGTGGCTGTGGGGCGGGGCCTCTGCTGTTGCTCTCAAAGCTCTGAGAGCGCTGATTGGTGGGAGATCCATTGGGCGGAGCTTTACTGGCAGGGTGCAGGAAGTGGGAGGAGCTACCGTCACTATCTGCCCTCCGAAAACCTAACGGAGAGATAAATGAAAAAATTTGGAATCAAGTTATTTTAAGGAACATGTGATTAAATCATGTTAAGTACATTTAGAACATGTAGTGAAACCATTTAATTGTTTTGTCTGTCTGAAATGCCAAAACAACTAAAATATATTCATAATGTCATCAGAGAACCATTTATCATAGTTGCATATGATCGATTCAACAGACAGCAGACAGATAAAACAGACATGGATCTGAGAGGAAGGAGCTGGATGTTACAGAACAGGAAGTACCTCTGTCTGGTCGTTCAGTCAGCGAACTGAGAGGAGAAGCTGGACTGGAGAGAGAGAGACAGAGAGGGAAAGTAGAGAGGGACTGGTTTATTATCTGTAGCGTTTCCATTCAACATCAATCTGTAATTCAGCTTCACTCCATTAGAGGGTAGTACAGTCTCTTAGTTCACATGAAGAAGAGCTGCTTCAGTACACACTGACACGCCCTATCCTCACTTTGTTTAAAATTTAGTTGAAATTGAAGCATTGAGGTTCTATGTTTCCACTGAGTGAAATATTCAAATACAAGACTCTATATTTTTATGCTTCAGCTTTTCTGCTGACACATTTGGTACATTTATATGTTCACTAGAATTTAGCTTTAAGTTCAGAGAGTTTGAACAAACTTTGGGCAAAAATTAGAAATTTATGTCAGATTTAGGAGTTTTTTTTTTTTAAAGCTTATTTAACATACAATATGTGGGACATACAATATGTTAGATATCCTGTCACACTCTGCACAATGGTTTAATGGCACTTGACTGTAGAATCAGCAGTAGTGGATGGAGTGCATTAATTCATATTTTTGTTGCAGAAATTATTTCTTCTTTGTGTGGATGGAAACCCACCTTAATGTCACCACTGCTTTTTCTCTACTGGTCCAATAGGGGAGTATTAGGGGGATGTGTTTTCTCAACTGGAACCATCAACAGCAATAATGGAGAAAAGCCTGCTCATTCCTGTTGCTAAGCAGCTGTTGTTCTAGACACGAATGCACTGTAAGACCAAGATAATAAATTATCTAACAATATAATCCCATTTAACCTTCTTCAATGTACACACCTGTGGCGGCGACCATGTTTGTTGGTCATAGCACGATCCTTTCTATAATGTGTTCTGTAATTAACTCTCCTAAAACTAGGGAGAAAAATGTAGTTTCTTGTGGTAAAAAAAATGTAAAATCCTACCTGTTGGTACCTCACCTGTCATGACATCATTCCAATACTGATCCAATCAAAAGCCTCACTCTCTTGCATGTGTTTATTGTAATATTCTGTGAGTCTCAATGTGTTTGTGTTTCAGATACTCACACACACTTCTTAAAGGAGGAGTCTGGACCGCTGTAGATCCTGGGACTGGTTGGCAACCCATAATCTGTAGACACACACACACACAAACAGAGAGTTAATTACACAGAATCACTGGGACAGATTAATTGCAGCATGTCTCTCAGATGTTACCGTGCTTGCTGGACTCAGAGCAGCTCCTCTTGTGTCGGACCGGCGATGGGAGGTGGAGGGGTTGACTTTCTGTTTCCTGTCAGGGGGAAGAAAACCTCCCCTTCTTCCTCCTCCTCACCACCCACTCCCTCCCCACCAGCAGGAGGGGGAGGAGGAGGAACACTGGGAGCTGGGAGGACAACAAACAGCAGAGATAGATCGTGATCATGATCACATTTTACTAAGAAGCCTCCCTGTTTATGATCTGCTCCTGCTTTAACTTGCTGTTGATCCAAACCCTTCCTCCATGTTTACCTGTTATCATGATAAATTCAGTGTAATGTCTTTAATTTCTGAGGACCTCTTCTGTTTGGATAATTTAAAAAAAGCTTAAGAGTTAACATTTATTGCAGATTTTTCACATTAAAAGTCTACCAAGAAAAACCAGGATTGTGTCATATAAGCAGCTGGAAGACTTTTAATGTGAATCATCCACAAGAGGTGTTGATTTTCATTGGCACTGATCAAAAAAAGAGCAAACGTAGACAATTTTAAGTGAACGAAAACAGTGTTATAGTTAAAATAGAGCGGTGACTGTTGTTGTACTGATGGAGTTACTGCTGAATTTACCATGTGAGACATACATACTAATACAGATATCCCACCCCTAATTGTAAGATTCTGAGCTCACCTTTGACTCTTGGGGGCAGTGGGGGTGCAGGAGACGACGGAGGAGGTGGAGGTGGGCTTGGAGCAGAGCCAGAGGGCCGGCTGTGCAGCTCCATGGCCATGGCGAGCCTCCTCCCCACACTGAGCAGACCTCCTCCTGCTGGTCCAGAGGAGGGCTGGATGATGGAGGAGGATGTGGACTGGCTGAAGCTGAAGGGACGGGAGGTGAAGGAGAAGGAGGAGGTGAAGGAAGAGGAGGAGGAAGAGGAGGTGCGCTCCTTCTTCACTGGGCCATTCTGAAATAAGAGGAGGAGGAAAGTTACGAGTTACACAGCCAAACTAAAATTATTATTACATTTTTTGTTCTTGGCTTTCAGTTTCCATGGCTACCTTGTCGTCAAAGTCGTCGTCACTGTCGTAGAGATCATCATGACGAAGCCTCCACTCATACTCCACGTGGACGTGATGGTCAAACTGGTTGGATTGGGCCTGCTGCAGCTGCACACACACACACACACACAGGTACAGTAAGTGCAGTCACATGTAAAGAAATGTAACTATGGTCAGAGAGATTAACTCACCAGCTCCTCACACTGGCTGTGCTTCAACCTTCGGCTGACGTCTAGAGCGGTCTCTCCTAACTCGTTCTCTGTTCACACACAATTAATTAACGTTACTAAGATGTCCTTTGTCAACATAATCATAAAGTAGAAAAAAAAAACATTTTTTTGGATGCAACTAATGTTCCAAATAATGTCCTCTTTTTGAAAAATGTTCCCCATTTCCAGAAATGTATATAACTATGCTTATTTTCCAAAACATGTTCCCACTTTCCATAAATGTCCTCACTCATTTTCTAAAAATCACATTCTTAAAAATGATGTCCTCGCCTTTGAAATGTCCAAAAATATCCTCATTTCCACAAAATTATGTTGCTTTCCAAAAATGTCCCCTTGAAAAAAGAGCACAATACTGACCACAGTGTAGTGCTAACAAAGTGCTCTCACAAGTACAGTGTATCAACATATGTGACTGTGTGTGGTTGTATTACTGATGTGTGGGTTGGCTCTGGCTCTCAGCAGCAGTTTCACACAGTCACTCTTGTTGTGTAGACAGCTGTAATGCAGCGCTGTGTTTCCTGCTGATGTCTGCATGTCAACATTGGAGCTATTAGAAAAAATAAACCAAAGACACATACACAAACAGAGGTAAACACACAGGTAAATACACAGGTGTACACATAAACACACACTGAGGTGTAATAACTCATAAACATTATCAGATCTAGACTGACCAGTTCTGAGCCAGGAAGTCCAGGATGTGCAGCGAAGTCCTGTCAGCCAATAGGACGGCTAGATGGAGCGCAGTCTCCCCTTTCTCCTGTTGGCATGGAAACACATTGTTGAGTGTGTGTTTAATTTTGCATGAGCCTGTGTGTGTGTGTGTGTGTGTGTGTGTATCTGTGTGTAACTACTCGTACATGTGTATACCTGTGTATATACCTGTACGTGTGTATACCTGTGTATATACCTGTATGTGTGTGTGCAGCGGCTGGCTCAGCTCCGTCCTCTGAGCATACAGATGGATCAGACTATAGATGTCGCAGCTCTTGGTCGCCTCCTGCAGGCCGAGTCGCATCGCTGCAGCCGAGCTGTGACTCCGCCTCACAAAATGAATATCCTGATACTTGGACATGATGAAGTCTTTACGCTCTGCCCTGCACACCACAAACATACAGTACCAAAATTAGCAAAATGAAATATTTTCTAATCGGATAACAAACACCTGTGTGTGTTTTTTTTACATGTGGCTGTGTTGGGAGGGCTTCAGTGACGGACTCAGCAGGTTCGCCTCCAGTATTTCATTAAATCCAGAGTTACCAACATTCCTGGCCAACTGGTAGAGAGGCAGACAAAGAAAGAAGTACATATAGAATAAAATCAAATTAGAAAATAAAATCTGGACCATGTGAAAAACTACATATAAGGTCTGAAATTAACAGCAGTACCTATCTGTCATACCTGTCTGATTTACATGTTGTGTCTTAGCTAACAGGTTGGACCTACCAGCAAGTCTGAAGTCCCAAGACTGTCCAGACTCAGAGACTGGATCCTGGAGACGTGGACCCCCATCTCCCTGTGGATCCCTGAACACTCGATACAGGTCAGGATTCCCAAGTTGGTCGAGAGCCATCCAGGATCTACAGAGAGAGGGAGAGAGTGAAGGAATTTCAAGTTATCAAGATGAGAAAAAAGATTCACTGATTGATTGATTAATTGACAGATATGACCTGGAGCTCCACAGTCACAGCAGCTGTTGTTTCCTGGCATCCGTCTGATGTCGTCAGTGATGGCCCGGGTCAGATCCTCCACACTGCTCTCCCCTCCACCTCCCCCTCTCCTCCCCCCGTCCAGAGCCACACTCAGAGCCTCCTGCTTACTGTTACTGAGCACCGAGATCCAGCTGAACAACAAACCCACAGATACATTAAAAAAAAACACATTTTAATACTTTTTCATTTGTATGACACTTAACATGAATACAAGATGATAGCAGATGACATGAACAACAAGTTTGTTACTCACGCCACACACTCTGCTTCATCTTCAGCCAAGAAGTGATAGGTCCGATTATCTGAAATATATTACACCATTTTATACCACAGCCACTGGAAATTCTGAATGGTGTTTGTTTGTTTGTTGTTCTATATTAATGCACCAGTATTAAAATGTAGGAGAAGACAGCAAGAGCAGAGCCATGGTTAAAGATTTTTGAGCTCTGGTTATTTGTGTAACCGGGTCTCCTTTATCCTGCAGGTCTGAGCGACAGCTGCTGGGGAAATAAGAGAGAACTGCACAGGAAATTCAACAAAAACTGAACTGAAAATAAATACGTGAGGAAGACTCAGGTAAGATTTTTTTAGATTAGATTTTAAAAACTCCACCACTTCCTGTTTATCACGAACAGCACAAACTCTGAAGCCTAGGAACTGCTGTGTATTTTATGACGTTCAACACAGAAAAGCTAGATCATAACTAGTTAAAGCCATGTTTAAATTAACTACATTGTCAGTTTGACTATATTTGGCATTTTGTCTGTAAGTGGCCATGGTTTATGCAGGATAATACTCTAAGTTTGTACGTCTCATGACTGCAATGAGTATTTTATCAACATATTTATATCACAAATTAATATTATATGTATATATCATTATTTGTTCATTGTGAAATGTATTTTTTTTTCTTACGAGAGATGAGGTCGAAGCATTTCTTGTCCTCCACACTAGGTTTGACTTGACAGGTTAACAGGTTGAGTCTGGTAGGAGGTTTATTAGGCTGAGAGAGAGAGAGAAGGTGTTGTTAGTAAAGATTAGAGAAGGTCAGAGAGCTTTACAGGTGACTGATAAACAAGAGTAATATCTCAATACAAATATACAGTAAGTCAAACCCAGTTCTTTGTTATTGGGTATGTGCTAGTCCAGAGTCCAATCTGACACTTATCTTTACCTAAATGTTGATTGTTGATGTATCTGACACATTGACACAGCAGCTGCGGCCTAATTAATCTGACGTACTTTAGTTTCTCTTTAAATTATTTGTCCCCAATCTTTAATTATATAATCAAAATACACTGATCAGCCACAACATTAAAACTACTGACAGGCGAGGTGAGTAACATTTGATCATCTCGTCACAATACAATTATCTGCTGGGAAACAACAAGTCCTGGAATTCATCTAGATGTTACTTGACATGTACCACACACTTAAACAGACCAAACACACCCCCCAGTAACAGGGACCTGACCCGTCAGGACCTCTGAGGGTGTTCTGTGGTGTCTGGCACTGGGACATTGGCAGTGGATCCTTTGGGTCCTGTTGGTTTCGCAGTGGGGCCTCCATGGATCTGGCTTGTTCCATCCCACAGATGGTTGATATTATTCACTTCATCTGTCAGTGGTTTTAATGTTGTGGCTGATCAGTGTATAGTATAAAAAAGGTTTTGATTCCTTGAAAATCTTATAAATTATAACTTTAACTGTGACCTCTGACCTTTAACGTTAACACACAGGTGAACTCACAGTAGCATGTGCGATGGTCAGGTAACAGTTGTGAACTGAACATTTTCTTTTCTGCCACATTTTTCTCAACCTGAAACACAAACAGATGCAGTTTTAGTCACAGTTTTTACTAACACAGACTGTCAGTGTTGAGTGTTTCGTAGTTGTGTGTTTGTGTCTTCTACCCGTCGCTCTTCTTGTAGAGGAATCCTGTTCTTTCTGTTCCGTACTGTTTGTCTCCCAGCAGCTGATGCATGCTGTATACCTGCTTAGGTAGAGAATCCTACACACACACACACACACATGGAGACACACAGAGATACATTTATTACCTGTTGAACAGTGTTATAATGTCAGTTAGTGTCAGTGTTTGTGTCTCTGACCTGCTCTGTGTGGACGACCGGCCTCAGCTGATCTCTGAGAGCACACAGCTGTCTCTTCTCCTCTTCTCGACGCTGCTTCACCTGCAAACACACAACAGCTCACCCGAGCAGCTCACCTAGGCCCTGCTCTTCCAGTGTGGCTTTACTATCCCTGGCTAACATCGCTTACATTGTAATGATTTCTCTTTCATCTAAAACCATCCTACCTTTACGAAAAGGAGTCTTTTGTATTGAAAATCAGCTGATGTAATTTTAATGAAAGCATCAACAATCTGACTAAGCTAATGCTGTCATTCATGTACTTTGACTGCAGGAAAAAAAGCTAGCAAAACAGCCACAATTTGAAAGCGTACAGCTGTTAGCTGTTGTCGTACCGTAGTCAGGACTCCGTTCAGCTCCTCCATGTACTGCTTCAACCTCTGAGTGGTGGAAACACACTCCTGCAGGAAACTACACACACACAGATACAGTAAATATAATCATGTCTTTTTTTACCATGCGCTGGTTTGTTAATGTGTGTGTGTGTGTTCTTACTTGTTGTGGCTATGGTAGTGTTTGATGAGGTTCTGCAGCAGGTCGACTCCTCTCTTCGTCTTTATCTCATTGACCTTAATCAGATACTGAGAGAGGAGGGAGAGGAGTTAAAGGAAAGGAAAGGAGGCTGCTGCATATTTTCTAAGAGATGGATGAGTTTCAGAGTTGTTGAGAAGCAGCAGGAGAAGTGTGAAGGAGGATCAGGAGTAGAGGAAAAGGAAAAGGTGGTGCAGGAAGTACAGTAGAAATACTTTTTTCTCTAAAATAAGAGAATTGGGATGTTCTCCAGGTAAAGGTGGTGGAGTAGGAGGAGGCGGGGTCACTGACCTCACACATACTCAGTTGAAAGGAGCGTCTCTCCTTCTCGAGCTCCTCTGCGATCTCTCCTCCGCTCACCTCACTCCTCACCATCCCATACTGCCGGGCCAACTCCCTCTTCTCCTTCTCCACCTGCTTACTGCGAACACAAGCAATACAAACACACTAATTCAAAAACATTTTCATATTCTTCCATTTTTTGTGCTTCTCTTCACCTTCCAACATTTCAACATGAACATAAGATTCAGCTTTCAAGAACTGGAAAATCCAGAGTTGTGTTAAACCATCAACAGTCAACAGAGAAAAACCCCTCATATGTTTGATCATCACTCACAATCTGCTCTCATAGTCCCTCCACGCTCTCTCAAAAGGCTTCTTCAGATCCTACAGAGAGAAAGACAGACAGTCAGAGAGAAATCAATGAATCTCTTTTGTTCAACACAGATCCAGCATCTGATAATTTTCATGAATTTCACTGAGAGCAGTCAGATAACAGACAGCGCTGCCCTGAGGCCATGTGGAGCAAATATGATAGTAATAATTCCTGTGAATGACTGACCTGTGGTGAAACATCTATCAGTCCATCAAGACTGACCTGAGGTCTGTTACTGCTGCAGTTATTGTAAATTATGCAGGTGATAAATAAGCAGTAAGTAAAGATCCTCACCCCCTTCACCTCCCTCAGGTCTCCTTTAACCAGAGAGTCCAGGAAGAAGTTGATGTTGTGGAGCATGCTCTTTAACTGCACACACAAATACACATAAGTCAGCTCTTGTGGAGGAAATACACTCTGAGGCACTGTGTGTTATACTCTATGCGCTGTTTAACGTGAATGATAAAAGTATGTCTTATAATAAAACAACACAAATATTATTTTCATTTTTAAAATGTTACACAAATATCAAAAATACAAAATAACAAAAATAGAATCAAAGTACCTTATGCTGTCAATAAAAATAAAAATAAGAGGTATCAGTGAAGAATAATACCCAATAAAATCCAACAGATTTTCAAAATGTTCAGGGTTTTTTTCCACTTTGGTTCGGACAGGACATGTTAACCAAAATCTTAGGGTTTTTAATTACTTTTTTTTCCATCTGAGTTTAGAATGGACCAGCTCATTAATTAGATGTTTTTAATCAGAAGAATTTCTCTGTGGAGTTGGGAAGGGACTAGTTGAGAGCCAGAGGACCCAACTGAAATCCCTCAGTTTTTAATTGGAGGGTGTTTCAGCTGAGTTTGGAATGAACTGGTTAAAAGCCAATTAGTTTTCGATGGCTGAGTGGTTTTTCTGGTGGAGTTTTGGGATGGGCCAGTGTTAAGCTGATCAGACATTTTTAAAGAGAGGGTTTTTGTAAGGAGGAAGGGAAATGGACAGGATTTGTCAGTTGGGTTTTAAATTTGGACCAGTTCAGGACAACCTGGTTTTTCATCAGATGTTTTCCTAATGGATGTTTTAAACAGGACAGTTACAGTCTAAGTGGTTTTAACTAGAGCGTTTCCCAGTGGAGTTGGGTTGGTTTGTTTGTTTTAATCCTTTGGTTTCCCAATGGATGTTCTGAATGAAACAGTTAAGATCTTATTGGTTTTAATCTGGGGTTTTTCCAACTTAAGTCTGTAATGACCACTTAAGAACCAATCAGAAGTTTAAAGGGTTTCTCTGGGAAGTTTGGATTAACTGGCTGTAGAAGTTTCTTATGACCAGTCAAGCACTAATCATAGGATTTAGTGTTTTCACAACTGGTTAAAGTAAAATGAGGGAGAGCTTTGGTGCACCTGCAGGCAGTGAGGTGCTTTGGTGCCTTTTTTTTCAAGTACAGCTGTTCTGACCTTTGACCTCTGTGATGTCATACTGCGGGCACTCACCAGGTTCTTCATTGGAGAGACAAGCTCTTTAGAAAAGTCCGCCAGCCGACAGAAAGCAGAGCCAACCTCAGTCTCTCCATTCGAGTGACAGTTAACCGACAGCTTCTCCATCGAATTGATGTACTGCTCCAGATGAGACACGTGTTCTGACAGAAAGACACAGTGTTAGTGCAGGGATTAATGTACAGTGTGTGTGTGTGTGTGTGTGTGTGTTTGTGTTTGCATGAGTGTACCTTGTCCTGATGTGTATTTGGCTTTAGCAGCTTTCTTCAT
Source organism: Lates calcarifer (assembly GCF_001640805.2). Taxonomy (NCBI): domain Eukaryota; kingdom Metazoa; phylum Chordata; class Actinopteri; family Centropomidae; genus Lates; species Lates calcarifer. The sequence continues at coordinate 9,869 of NW_026115524.1, read as the reverse complement.
CTTCTGCAGCACCAACCGGTCACTGTCCAAAGCCTGAACACACACACACACACACACACACACACACACACACTAAACAATTTGTACATTTAAACCACAGTTGTGTTTTACTTATCCGCCTGAATCTGCTGAATGTGTGTGTGTGTGTTGGTGTAGGGAGGTGGGGGTGGCAGTAATTCACCTGCTGACTCAACACACACAGAGGACGCGCTTTGTTCTCTGACAACAGAAGGCTACATTCCTGTGTGTGTAAACCTGTTTCTCATCAGTCTAAACCTCCACATGAAGCAGCTAATATTGGATATTGATGTTGTATATTGAAAATTCAGTGTGATGTACCATTGGGCTACATGATAATACATGTGTGTAAGAAATTGTGTTTCACTGTTTATACTGAGATCTCTGTATTATTATTCCTGAGTGTATCAACTATAGACCTTTTCTACATTGTAACAGTAGGAAAAGCACAGGTTTTACTACAGGTGTTACAGTAGTATTAAAGTGTCCCAGTAAACCATGACAGTGAGTCAGCATGAATAATACCAGGAGCCTAAAACCAAAGCAGCTACTGTAAATGTAATTCAGCCATCATTAATGTTTTTATTTACACCTGGGGCTGTATTTATCAAACTGCTAAAAGCTAAATTTTGGACGTAAGTGGAGGATTTATACAGTATGGTATACAGTATTTGAAGGGAAGCAACACCTGCCCCTGAGACACTACAGTATCTTAACCTCATTGTCAGTAAAGTTTTTTGTCTTTATCTTTCTTATTTGCTACTTTTGCCAACAACAACTCACTCTAAGACTCCTGGGACTTTCAGGGGGATATTTGGATATTTTATTAAATGAAATAGGTCCAACACTGGGGGATTAGAAAAAATCTTTATGAGGAAACAGGAGCCCCCGCCACACAGTCTAGCGTAGATTCACTCAGTCCAGTGTACTGTATGGTCATGCTAACAAACAAAGTATTTTATGCATAAAAGTTTTCTCAAAAAAGTTGTAACTTTCCAGTCTCCCTTGAATGTAGCATTAGTGTGCAGGGCTGCAGATTCATTCATATCTTCATTAACAATCATCTCTCTGGCTCCTCCTCATTAACATTAAATAACAATAACAATGAATACTAATGAGGATTAATCTGTTGCTGTGGTAACATATGCCAACTCTGCTGGGGGTTAAAGGGGGAGTGGGAGGGGGCACCTTGCGTCTGTTTTTCAGGCCAGTCAGAGATCTGAGGTCCCCAGGTCAACGACTCAAATGACCAATAGAGCGTGTGAGTGTGTTTGTGTGTTTGTGTATTTGGGGGGTGTCAGACAAGAGATTTGAAGATGTAGAGTAGGACCCATTTAACCTGCAAAAGGAATTCAGCTCTAACTTGGAGAGAAGAATTCAGTTTTTCCATGTAGCAGGGGGTTGCAGCATCATAGCAAGTGCAATCACTACTGCACACACACATATATATATATATATATATATATATATATATATATATATATATATATATATATATATATATATATATATATATAAAGAGAGAGAGAGATAATAGCACTGCATTTTATATATATGCTATTACAGGGGCTATAAAATAAAACAATATGAGAATATGTCAGACAGCTGAGTCAAGCTATCAACTGCTAGGTTTATTAAGCCATGTGAGTTGCTAATCCGCAAAGAGAGAGAAACACCAGGGGTAGTAGTTGTTCTCTGCATGTAATCAGTTACCTAAAATCCACCACCTTTCTGTTGGTGTGGAGGTCTTTTATCGAGTACAGAATGGGCTCATTGTTGCCCCTTGTAGCTGATAGGGTTAGAGTGCAGTGGATAAATCTTCATAATCCAAAGTAAGCGTTATCACTTGTATGAAAAGTCTGTGGATGCTCAGGGCCTTTTTATCATGTTCCTTTAAACACGTATTAACTAAGTGAGTATGATGCAAATGGAATTTCTAGGAGACGGTGTTGAAAACATAAAGGTGTACCCAACACACAGAGTGAGGGAGGAACAGGGGAGTACATGGGGGCCACAGCAGTTCATTTTTTGCCTTAGGGCCCCCAAGCAGTTTAGTCCGGCCCTGACTATGAGATGGAAGAGAAACATTCACTTGACTGTCTGTTGTTTCATCTCATTCATCGGATAACAGGAGTCAGAACTGCTGAAACCTCCTGGATCAGTGACGACACATCTTTAGTACACTACTACTACTGCTACTGCTACTACTACTACTACTACCACTACCACCCCATCGCCCCCCTCCGTCAGCACTGACCTCCTCCAGCAGGTAGACGGTGTTCCTGCAGCTGATCATCTTGGAGGTGAAGGAGGAGGTGGTGGGCGAGCTCCAGTCCTCCTGAACCTCCTGCACGAACTCTGACACTGACACACACTCCGGCATGATGATGCTCCTCAATCCGGGACACACTGGGACCAACCGGGACAGTCTAGCAGAGTCCGGGACTGACAGACCAATTCCACACAAAAGATAAGAGGAGACCAGGCGACACACAGAGGCGATAACGATACAAGATAAAATAATTAAATTGTAAAATTCGCAATGCGAAGATGTAACAATCCCATCAGCGCAGTTTTCACACTCCCACAGTCCCGTTAAGGAGAATGAGCATTAACAGGCTGATAAAAACCGATCATTAAAGACCCGGTGATTCCTCCGTCAGTGTGACTTCACCGCAGCATCAGCCGCTTCTTTCTCCGAACAAAAGGTGATCAAAATCCAGCAGGAAATAAAATCCCACCAGCGCAGATTCCACAGAAAATCAGAGAAATAAAAATATTCCCGAGTCTTGAACGTATTCAAACTAACGGGTCTCTCTTCGGTAGAGCGTCCTCATTCAGAGAAATCCCACAAACCCGCCCGGGTCTCTGTGTATGAACCGGCTGACAAAGAGCGGTGGAGCTGAGCAGAAGAACCGGACCTCCGTGCACCGGGACCGGGTTCAGATGGGGGGATAAAACCGGTCTCTGCTCTCCGCTTTAGTACCGGCTTCATGTCTTTTCACCATTTGCTGTTTTTTTCCTTCTTTTCCGTCTTTATTCAAACCGCATAGAGAGGCGCGTTCACGGTGCACGGCGGAGGAGCCCTCTACCGCGGCGGCGCGCACTGCTGACCGAGCACACACCGTTAGAAATCGATCTTAATTTACAAGGAAATGCAAACAGTGTAAAATAATAATAAACATTATTCTCTAATACCTTTCAAAACCAGACTTATAATACAGTTCCATACAATATAGGACTAAACTACACAATGTATGCGATAAAAGTTAAATAATTTAAAAGGAATAGCATACATAAAACAGGGATTTAAAGAGGTGAGAGACAATAAAATAGTTAACAAATATACAAATGTAAGTGTATATGGGTGGGTTTTTGTAACGCTTTTTAAACTGAGAAACTGAGAAACTGACTGTTGTTCTGATCGTGACACAGTGTTGGAGCTGAAACAGTAAAAGCATGGTCCCCCTTTGTTTTAAACCTGGACCGTGGGACTTTTAACATTTGGTTCTCTTATCTGAGAGATCTTGGTGCAGGATGGGGGGTTAAGTCCATGTGGGTGGTGGGGTGGGTTCGCTTCCTAAGAGAAAGTCAGTCAGGATAGAGGTTTTATTGGTCTGTATTGTATTTAAGGGGGGCACATGAGTGGCATATTCATATTTTGTATTTCCACTAATTTCTAATGGACATTTACAATCAATCTAATCAATCTAAGCACTTGATTTAGCAGGGGGGAGGCCAGGTGTCCAGCTTTGGAAATATGGATAGGAATGGGAAGAGGTTAGACAGCAATGTGAGATTACTCCGCCAGGGGGAACTACGCACACAGGCTGTGACCTGTGACTGCGTTTGTCGTAGCTGAAGAAGAGAGTTCAGGTGGGCGCGTGTGAGGTGTAGACCGTCTGAGCAGCACTCTGCAAAGAAATACCGAATATTAATGCGAGGCCAGAACAAGACAAAGATGTGAATAAACTCAATATTGTGCGCTGTATACAGGGAGCGACGTCAGGGACAGAGTTGTATGTTGTTCACCTGTAGACCAACCTACTCGGACACCGGGGAGGACGGTGCCTATGGGCCAGATCCTGCAGAAGCTCCACCTGAAGACATGGCCAGTCTCAGTGATTCGGCCTAGAGAATGGATCCATTTAAACCAGCGATACACAGTTATGTGATCATAATGTCACCTTGATGAATATCATCTTTAGATGTATAACTGAATTTACCTGCAGTGTTGATGCAAGCCAAAACTTCCAAGCAAAAAAACACTTTAAACAATATGATCTACCACATTATATTATACATTTAAATGTTGGCCACAAATGCTTTTGAAGCTTTTTTGCCACAGGTATTTGTTGTGTTGAACACTTAGATAATCCTGTCTAAACACATGTAAAAGAGTTGTGTTGGACACCGAATTATGTGTTTTATGAACAGCAAAATCTATGCAGTGTTAGCATACACAATCCATTTTAAAATGTATCGCACAATCATTAAGTAAGCTCATCTCCTCCTTCAGATGCTAAGCACTGCATTTTAATTTAAGTGGCTGACTGATATATCTCCAGGAAAATCCAACTACCACAGAGAATCTGACTGAAAATGAATTTCACAACTAGTTTTCTCTTTTAATTATATCTGTTGGACACTCATTTTGATTGTGTGGGGTAGAGTGTTGTCTGTCTGTGACATGAGTTATGGATGGATGACAATCAGTTGGTTCAGTTAGTAAACATTAATGACTAACAATAACTAGCTGACACACATTGTCTCATACAACTTAAATTTTAATTACTGACTTTTTAATTTTTTTCAGGCTCCAGCTGGTTATGATGATATTATGAGAGCAGAGACCCACCAAAACTGAAGATCAACAAGTGTCTCCAGGTGGGGAATGAAATCTAAACTGTGTTCCTCACTGTGCAGGCAAAGATACAGTGCCCATTTTCAGTCCTTCATTATCATTCAGTCAATCATTCAGTTTTTAGGTTTTCTCTGGTATCACAATACACTGCAAACAGGAACTGCTAATAGTGAAACACATTAAAACTCAGTGATTTATATAAAAACTTTATGTCCCTGGAAATTATTGTTCGGAGGTTTCATGTAGCTCAACCTTTTTATTTAAGAAATTGTATCAGCTGTTGTAACAAATGTTTTGTTCTTTTCTTGAGGAGAGAGGGCACAGAAAAGAGATCTCAGGAATTAAGATGACTACTCACAAGTTTTCAGGTCTAACAGTCAAAGGCATATAGAAATACGGTTTAACTGTCTGATTTAATGGTATTCGGTTTGTGATTTATACCACACGCAGTTGTTAGTATGTTGTTTCCGGCTTCACTTAGAGTGTTGTCAAACGCGAAGTAGGCGGAGCACAACCAGTCGACCAATCAGCGGATCTTGGCTGGCGTCCGGCGTCTTAGGGCGAAATGTACAGTCTATGGTTGTCTCCGAGAGCCTGGAGAGCAGGGAAAAATAGTCGGGAAAACGAGTAAAAATACGGAGTAAACTAACGTTTGAGTTGTAGTTTCCTCTTTTTTTTGGCTTGTTAGCACTGTGCAAAATGAAGCTTTGGAGCTGTTTTGTCAAACACAAGTGAGGCTGGAAGTGAGGCGAAGGTAAGGCTAACAAGCGAACGTTAGCATTAATACTAGCCTTCTCTTTTAATCAAGTTGTTTGGTCGTATTTCTATTTTCACTCATTTTTTATTGCGTGACTGTGGCTAAAGCGTCCCTAGCATGAGATGGACTGATGGTAATCTGTTTGTAATTCTTGTGTCCCAATTTATGCCGCTTTGTGGTGGGTTAGCATCTTGTTGTGATCGTTTAGTATCTTTTTATGGTCATTTTGCATCACTATGCATCTCTACTTGACTGTTTTACATCCACGTATGGTCAGTTTTTTCTCCCTTTGTGGTTGTTATGCATCGTATTGCTTTCTATATGTTGTCCTTTTTTGGCCTGCGCATTCTAGGATTCAAGTGTCTGATCAGAAGCCTGAAATTGCGCCTGAAATTGTTGCTGTTGAATCACGCACAATAAAATCGAAATGTAAAATTGAAGTGATCCATTTTATTAAGTTTATTTAAAATTGCAAATTAATTTAAATTAGGCATTTGTACTGTTAGTTTGTCGTAAAGTTTATTCAGGTTTCTCTTTGAATGTCATCAGATGCATCAAAATGCAAAACAATGCAGGTGTATTATGAAATGTCTGTGTATGAGTTTCTAACTTCTAACTGAAGCTGTGTGTTACCTTGAATGAATTCCTTTCCTCAAATAGAACATAAAGAATAAAAACAATATAAATAACAAATTAAGATAATATGGTTTTGGAACTGAGAGTGATGTCACCTATAAGTTGATGGCCTTGGGAAAACAAGCCGGGAAAGACAGGAAAACATAAATGCTCAGAGAAAAGCCTTATAGTTGCTTTTTCAGAATATACGTTCAAAGCAAATCTGCACTTCACCCAAGGAACACCTCAGTTGTTAACATTAGATTGTAATGCAAAAACTTAAGAATGTTCTTAGCTGCTCAAATTTAACTGTTCATAAAAAATGTAACGTTAAACCATGAATGTGAACCAACTCAAACGTGTCTCAGACTAGCTTTTGTTAGCAATAGTTGCTGATAACAATGCTCAACATGGTATTTTGCTCATACAGTGTAGCAACATGTTCACAGATAAAAAATGGACAGTACTATGTGTATACCTGACTTTATGTGAAACAAATTAAAAAGAACGAAGAAGAATAAACTGTAAAATTGGTGTAAAAGTAGAGTGTTCACTACTATTGATATGAGCAGCAACCATTTTTGATTCTTATGTCGGGGTCAGTGGGTTTTCTCCAACTCTCCAGGTTAGAAATCCAACTTAATGGGGCGTTCCTCTTGACCAGGAACTCAGAAATTCTGACTTCTAAGTACAACTGGAATACATCATAATTTTGTCAATTATGCTAGTTGCAGCTGGATACTGTCTCTCGAAACAGCTTTTCACCTGACAAGAAATATCATCACGTTTTAATATCATGAGATCTCGCCCCACCCCTAGTGATTAGTCATGTGTTTATGTGTTTGTTTGGACTTAACGCTTGATTGAGTACAGTGTGATGTAAGAGGCTTGGAAACTACATTTTGTCTCTGTGCCCATCCACAACGTTGAAGTTACAGTTAGAAATCATTACACCAGTATTTAAGCTTTGAAAGTCCTTTTTTTCTCAGATTTTTTTTACATTGTTTTTCTCTTTTAGGTCAGTCAAGTTTTATTTGTAATTGTCAAGGCTGTAGTGCTTAGTTTTCACTGTTCACTTACACTGCGTGGGTTTTAGTGATAAAAAGTTTCCATTACTATTTTGTATTAGTTAATCAGTGTTTCAAGTGTTGTACACGTGTTTTCCAGGTCTGCTTGTTCAGTTGCTGCAGTTTGGACAGAAACACCAACATCACCTTACAGACCAACAGGTATGTGCCCGAAACATTTACCCGGTCTGAAAAATATGTGTTGATGAGCTGAATTATTAATGTCAGCAACCACTTTTGTTTTTGGTATAGTGTTACTGTGTAAATCCCAGCTGAAACCTTTGTATTTAATGAATTTAGTACTGAATATAAGAACTGATTAATCTTTTCTATTAAATCAGAAAAAGTACTAACCATAATTGCCCAAAGCTCAAGGGGACGTTTTCAGATGTCTTGTTTGATCAACAATATTTACTGTTCATCTTACAACAAAGAAAACAATTAAATTCTCACCTCTCAAGCCTCTGTCTTGAAGCAAATATTTGGCATTCTTGGTTTTAAAAAAATATGCATCAGAATAGTTGTCAATGTTGTCTGTGGACAAATTGACTGTAGCTCTCCTCTGCTTCAAATACAAGTTTGAATACATCAGAATCAAAAAATGCAAAATTCTCTGTCTTGGATTGTTATTGTTGAGGATCAGTCAAAATGGGATTGAAAAATATCTTAACTCAAGTTTGATTGTATATGATCAGATGTTCTAAATGCGTACGTGTGTAACAACCAGTTCTACACTTATTTACTTAAAATTTTCACATAAGGTGCAGTTAAGACTTTTGTAAATTTGGTTGTTATTTATTAAATGATAACACAAAACAAAATGTGTTAACGAGAAGAAGGTTGAAATTTGAAATAATGATTCTGTATGTGACTGACTGTGGTAGAATAAATACTCAGAGCTTTTGCTGAAGAATAATAAATTAACAAGTTAAAATCCTGCATTCAAAAATGTATTTAACGGATAGTGTTTATTATTGTTGTGCAGTTCATAGTAACACACGATTGCTTCAGTGATTAGTTGATGGACACACAATTAGTAATCATTTTTACTTTTTCCCAAATATTTGTTGCTGTTGGTTCTTCAGGAGGTGATGATAGTCAAATGTTCTGGTTCAGCTTTAATGTTCAGTATTCATCTGTGTTTTCATGGTTAAACTGTTAATTATGGAATAGGCTGTAGTGTATTGATCATTTTCCTTTGTATGTTTCTGTTTGATTTCCTCCAGGTGTCACCACTTTGTCCATGACATTGTCCATGATTGGAGTGACATTGTTGAGGATGAGGGAGACATTTTCCACAATCAGAGACATTGTCCAGGATCACAGAGTCTTCGTACAGAGTCAGAGAAGAAGTTTATTCCAGGTAATTCACAATCAGCTTTACAACTTAGATAAACAGCGTTACAGAGCACTGGCATTAAATTGTCTATATTCAGTTTTTAGTATATCAACAAAGTGTAATAATAGAACTAATCTCAATATAATGTAATCTGTGTTAGTAAAAGCAATGTAAAACTAATTACCAATATAAATACCAATTCAAAAATGGTCAAAAAATGTCATAGTATAGTAAGGCTTCAAAAAATGTCATAGTATAGTAAGGCTTAAAAAAACATCATAGTATAGTAAGGCATGAAATATGGTCAAAAAATGTCATAGTATAGTAGGGCTTCAAAAAATGTCAAAAAACGTCATAGTATAGTAAGGCATGAAATATGGTCAAAAAATGTCATAGTATAGTAAGGCATGAAATATACTCAAAAAATGTCATAGTGTAGTAAGGCTTCAGAAAATGTCAAAAAATGTCATAGTATAGTATGACATGAAATATGGTCGAAAAATGTCATAGTATAGTAAGGCTTCAAAAAATGTCATAGTATAGTAAGGCATGAAATATGGTCAAAAAATGTCATAGTATAGTAAGGCTTCAAAAAATGTCATAGTATAGTAAGGCATGAAATATGGTCAAAAAATGTCATAGTATAGTAAGGCATGAAATATGGTCGAAAAATGTCATAGTATAGTAAGGCTTCAAAAAATGTCATAGTATAGTAAGGCATGAAATATGGTCAAAAAATGTCATAGTATAGTAAGGCTTCAAAAAATGTCAAAAAATGTCATAGTATAGTAAGGCATGAAATATGGTCAAAAAATGTCATAGTATAGTATGACATGAAATATGGTCGAAAAATGTCATAGTATAGTAAGGCATGAAATATGGTCAAAAAATGTCATAGTATAGTAAGGCTTCAAAAAATGTCAAAAAATGTCATAGTATAGTAAGGCTTCAGAAAATGGTCAAAAAATGTCATAGTATAGTATGACATGAAATATGGTCAAAAAATGTCATAGTATAGTAAGGCATGAAATATGGTCAAAAAATGTCATAGTATAGTAAGGCTTCAAAAAATGTCATAGTATAGTAAGGCTTCAAAAAATGTCATAGTATAGTAAGGCATGAAATATGGTCAAAAAATGTCATAGTATAGTAAAGGCATGAAATATGGTCAAAAAATGTCATAGTATAGTAAGGACATGTCAAAAAAAT
>NW_026115523.1:0-25791 GCF_001640805.2 Lates calcarifer | reverse complement strand
CATGCAATCCCTGCTGTTCAGAGATAGGGTGGTGACACAGCCTGAGCCAAGTCTCAATTCTGCACATTATACATTCACATTATAATACCTTGTTGGCTGACTGAAATGACTTTATACAAACTGAATACATTTAATTTTTTGGCTCCTTCCTCTGTATAAATGAGGTATAGAAAATCTGAGAAATATAATACAACACCACTACAAAGCAGATAAGCAGAGGGCAGAATGAGTTGCCAAACTAACTTTGGTTAGGAGAAGTGAGTTTCTTGGACAAAGACATCTGCTAAATGAATAAATGTAAAAGAAAGTCACACTCTACCACAGAGCTGGCGGTCACTCAGTGTATCTCAAAAGAGAGATTAAGAGGAAAAGACAAAAACAAAAGGACTGTTTTTTACTATACAACATCCTTAGGTCCTTGTTGACTAACACGCTGCAGGGCCAGGCAGATAAACCATGTCCTCTGCTGCTTCACACCAGAATGGTGTGTGTGTGTGTGTGTGTGAACATCAGCAGATACACTCCCTTCTTCCCAATCAACCCTCTTGTGAGTGAATGACGAAGCGGCGCAGATGGGCAGCTGTAGCCCTGCAGCAGAAATTGTTTCAGGCTCAGTTAGCAGTTGGCCAAATGAGCAATATAACAGGTTCAGATGGGAGGAGCGAGAGGTTGGGGAGTTTGAGGGTTGGCGGTTGGCAGTTGGTGCTGTGAAGATGCGTACTGTGTAAAGACAGAAGCTCAGGGGGTTGGTGGGGCTGGTGTCAGATGCTAAGACATACGCAGACATGATGGGTGCTGAGAGCAGGGCAGCTTGTACACACATTTGATCCTTGGCAAGGCCATGTCAGATGAGGAGAGGGGTTGGGCTTTTGATGGGCAGCTCATAAGAAGTATATGAATAACTGTGAGTTTTCTCCATTTATCACCCTGTCTGTCTTACTCTTAAGCTGTATTTTGCCATTTTAAAAGTCCACTGAGCATGCTTGGTCTTTTCCAGCAATGCCCTGCTTCATATTCATATTATTCCCCGAATCCCCACCTGGGAGTTACAGATTTAACTTGAACTGACAGTTTACACGGTCATTTTAAAGCAGAGCAAATTTCAGGCCCCTAGATTCCATGAAACCAATTTACATCAAGCATGTGCTGACATTGCAAAACAAGGTTTTAATAAATTGTTTGTAGCTACTAAAAGTTAACATTCTCTTTCCATGGCAGCATAATAAAAAACCCAGAGGAGGATCTTGTCCTCCCACGGAACATTTTAAGTGGCTGTATGATGGGCCTGACCTGTGTAAAGTGAAGAGGAGTTAAAGTAACATGAACAACAACGTGTAAGAAAAGCAAGCGAGCAGCCAGGCTGCCCTGGTATTTGTTCAGTGTAATGTAAAGCCAGAGATATGCCTGTTTAAATGTCATGGGTCCATCACCTGTGAGTAAGGTGGATATAGAAGCTGGGAAACAGGTGAGAGAGAGAGAGAGAGGGTGGAAAAAAATCAGTCAGGTGCAGGTTGCAGGTTTTGTTATTTTGTTACTTTGACAAACAATACAAAAAATATTAGGTTAACCATCTTGAATCAACATGGATTTGATTTTAATAGAAAACCCTTAATCAAATTATTTCAAAGATCTCTCAGGTTAGATGTCCACAATTTCATTGTAAGCCTGTTCTATTCTATTCTATTCTATGTCCATTGGGGGCCAACCACATTTAAATGGTCTGTAAGGTACTTTGTACAAACACATCTGCTAACCAGCAATAGGTCAAGAGCATATGTGTCTGAATAAGTGAATAAGTGTATCTGTGTGCACATGGGAAGTGTATCAGTGAGTTAGTTTATCTGTATGAGCGAGCACCTGTCCTCATAATGCCCCAGCCCTTCACAGTTCACTGCCTCGTTCCAGCTAATTTCCATCCAGAGGCGTCACAGCAGAGTCTTGATCGTGCTCCATAACAAAGTGAAAAGAAGCCCTAATTTACACTTCAGGCTCCCTGCTGAGAATCATTATCTGCATTCGTACCGTTACGCCAAAGGTCACACTTTCTCTAGTCGTGTGCAGACAGACACGTTACTCTAAATGGGTCACAGAGTCACAGAGATTAATCTTTCCCCGCTTCCTTGTCCACGTTGGACGCCTCCTTTTGTTGAGCACAAGAGTAGAGCAGAAATTAAAGGCTGCTATCTCCTGCTCTGCAATATAACTGCAAGGTGATTAGTTTTTTTCCCTTCCCTGATTGAATTCCCCCTGGGCAGTCAAAATCCTTTAAACCAGGGCTTTGATTCTTCTGTCAACATTGGTAACAGTGTCAAAGGAAAATGGTTATAAAGAAGGGCCATGTAGTTTTTCCTCTGGTTCAAAGGAGTAATCACATCCCCACATTCTGTGTGATAAATATGAGGTGTTCAAAATGTTACGACCCTGGATTTACACAGCTCAGCAGGTACTTCGTGAATCTATTACTGCTTTTCTGTCTGAAATCCTAATTTAGATGTTTTTGGGCACCTGGAGAATATGTCTGACATGTTCTCTGAGAGAAGTGGACTGATCTGCTATAAGATATCATTAGATGTTAATAAAAGACTCTTATTCTAGTAATTGGAAACAAATGAATTTATCTCACCTCCCTGGAATCTCTTTTAAGCAAAGGTTTCAGGACTGATTGCAAAGTCAAAATACTTTTTTAAATGTGAAATTGTTCTCTAACACACTGGTGTTTGCTTTAACAGTCTGTTGTTCCTGCAGAGATATTACAAAACAACAGCATCTTACACACTGAGCAGAATCTTTATCTGTTTTGTAACTAATGTTGAAATCATAATCACAAATTTCATGCTAAATTTGTGTACTAATGTTTCACATACTACACTGTCCATACTTTTACTATACAGGCTGCTGCTGAGAAGTTGGAGGCAGCTAATGTTTCTGTAAGTTAGGCAGCTTAGGTCAAAGAAAAGTGGAATTTCCCTGTGACGACAATGCATCACTTCTCTCTTAGTCTCACTTCATTCAGTCACTGAAGAGGTCGGTGCAGAGGTTGATGGTGACATCTGACCAGTTAGAGTGCAGTTTAATCAATGACTCCACTCCACATTAATCTCAGCTAATGTCAGAGAGGCTGGTAATAAAAAATGTATAATGTGGCTTGCTGGCTTCATACTATTTCCATTCTCAGCTTCATTAAGTGGAAAAAAAGAGAGATATAATTTTCATGTCGTGGAAATAGGATTTTGATGAGGAGTAGCAAATGTTTTGAGAGAAATCATTGGCAATGCTTGAGGCAAGGAAACAAAATGGGTTTTGTATTTGGTCGTCTATGATGTCAATCTCTTGAGTGAAGACAGAGTAAGAATCACATCAGATTGATACTGATTCTTGCTTCTCGCATGCTTGCAGGGTGTTTTTTGTTTGCTTGAATAATTCAAGAATATTTCCTCCTCATCTCCCTTTAAATGTAATCAAGCCAGGCTGTAATTATATCCTTCGGAGGACCTTTCAACATACCTTCCAGGCACTTATTGGGAATTTGCATTTGTAATTGCTCTCTCTTCCTGCTGTGCTCCACTGATTTGCAGAATAGCAATAAACAAAACATGTCTCCGAGTGCTTCCAACAGGAAATCAATAGGGAATCGTTCCTTTTAATCATCTGATACTTTGATTGGAAAAAAGCTGTTTAATTTTCAAGTGTAGAACCTCAGCCAGGCCGAGCCTCAGTAACCAAAATGTTTCAGGTTTGGTTCCCGCAGAAACCAATAATCCATCCGTCAGTAGCCATTTGTCATATTGAAGTGTCCTTGAGCAAGACCAATGAACCGTCTCCTGCCCACTCAGTGTGAGTTTCCCTCAGGACCTCAGCTCCTTCTATGACCAGTTTCTTAGTTTCAAAATGTGTTGACTATTAAGTCAGTCATGTTAATTAGCAGTAGAGAATAGACACTTGGACATTATTGTCATGATGAATTCTCACTTAAAAGTCTTAAATGGACACTGTTACCATTAATGTTGAAACATGACACTGAAGGCATAATATACTCTAACAACTCTGAACACCTCAGTTTGAATTATTACCTTTAAAAATGTAACTTTTCCACATGCAGATACAATCATTCAGAGGTTTGTCCTATGCTCTTAATAAACATTAAAAAATACAATTGGAATGTAAAATATAGTTTTAATTCTACTTTAGGCTTTAGCTTTCTGAATCTGAATTATCTAACGGTTGAAAACTGAACAGTCCATGTGTATCATTAGTAAAATATTGTCAAAGGACGGTTGAACATGGAGCGTTACTTTATATTTACTCTACAGTGGTGTGGTTTTTTCTGTCTTCTCAAATAGAATCAATTTAAACGACCTTGTAGCCAAATAGTCAGATAGAAGTGGCATTTCCTTTCACCTCCTTCATTCATTCAGCCTTGTTACACTGTGTAATGTGGGAGCCACTTACAGAATGTCAGTGTCAACCTATACAGTGTTAAGGCTGTGTAGTGAAAGCAGTATGTTAGCAGAGCAGCAGCTTCATTCTACTGTCAGTCTCTAATACAGCATGCATTCACTATTGATTGTAGGTCACCTGCATTTTGTCACTGTAGTTAAGCACGTAAAATGATAGAAAATAGACATAAAATATGCTTTGTGCTGTGGTTACGAATATACAACATGAGTGAAATGTGGCCTGTGGGTCAGGTCAGATGCATGAGAGTTGGATGACTGAAAAACACGACTGAAATGCCTCCAGTGTAACCTTTACAGCAACCTGTACATCTGCATTAATCTAATCCATTGATTTTCCCACTAACCGGGGAAACAGTATTCAGAATTGCTGAACAAATCCTAGATGTGGGCGGTGATTCGGAGGTCTGGAGCCAGGCTACTATTGCTGTAGTATTGAGGACTTCATAGGGGAACATTTTGTTTTTCTTCATCTTATTATTGTGAGAATAACATCAAAAACAAAAAACCATCTATAATTTTTTGAAAATGGTACACAGCACTGCCCGTTTTTATTATCAGTCTCCTAGCAACACTGCTTACATGGCTTAAAACAGTTGAACAGTTGGACTTCAGAAGACAAGAATAACACAACCTCAGAGTTTAAACTGGCAGCAGACCAGTACAAGTACCACCGCACTCTCTAAGTGTCAGCCACTGGAGCAGTTTGGGATCACTGCCTTGCTCTAGAGTCCCATAGCAGAACATTGTGTTAATCCAATTAATTGTTACTAATGAGTCAAATTAGTATTTTAAAAGAAAATTACAAATAGTATGAACTGCAGCATAATTACAGATAATCGGTATAGATGGTGGATGGATGGATATATGTACACACACACACACACACACACACACATATATATGCCACTATTCTAGTAAAATCAATTAGTTTCCCTTTAAAGCAAATGTTCGAGATGTAAGAGGAAGCCATGTGTTGTACAGCAGGCTGTGTATTCAGCAAGTGCATCTGCTCTTGAAACAACAAAGTAAGTATTTAATTGGATTCTGCTCATTATCATCTCTTATTTGTCATCTTTCCCTCTGTTTCTGTTCTGGCTTCATTGGAAATAAAGTGCATTCATTTACTTCTTGGTCCATTTCTCTCCGCGGCAGGCTGCAGCTGACGTGTACAGAGCGAGGGGACAGGCTGGCTAACCGCTGGCTGATGTGTGGTTTATGGATGACTTCTTCTGGGGCTCTCAGGGAGTCTGTGTCTAAGTGTAGCTCCTTAAGGGCTGAATTAGCCCCCTGATCCCCTAATCAATTTGGAGAGGGAGGAAAAATTAACACAAGTTCCATTTCTACGTTCTCCAAACAAATGTTACAGGTTTTCAAGTTTAAATTTAGAAATCCAAATAGTCTTCCTCCTGCTTCACCAGCCATCTGCAAAAGGAACAAGAAATGTGCCATTCTCAGTTAATTTACCCTTTCCTAACTGTTGATAATTCATTGTATAAAGCTACATTCATATGTTGGGTCACTGATCGCAACCTGCGGCAGGTACAGGAATCTGTGAACATCTTCTGTGACCTGTATAAATCATATCCTGTGGCATATTTAAAGTATTATCGTGCTATAATGAAATATTCAAATGCAGCCTACCTGCCTCCACCACGATGGAGCAGGTAAGTCGGTAATGATGACATAACGGCCTGGGAGGAATAAATGGGATTCATGGGAAATGAATCAGAGTCTCCAGGTCTCTCAGTGTGACGGATGAGGCCAGAAAGTGGGTCAGAACCACAGGTTGGTTGGCTGCACAACTGGGCCGAGACACAACGCCCAGGGCAATGAAGGAGTGTCTGTGCTCTTGCAAAAATGGCACTCCCTATGCCATTTCCCTCATTAGCGTCACTGATTCTTGTGTATTTTTTTCCTCTAAAAAGACCTGACCAGAGAAAAAGTGAAAGTATGAACAAACAGAGGCAACAGCAACCTTTTTAAAGGCTTATGTTTGTATGTTTGAAATAAAGTGTCTGAGATCTAAAAATCTGTACATTCTCAGAGGCATATGGTGAAGGAAGAGTACCTGGCAGCAGAAAGTGGTCTCACCAAGATAAACCAATATGTGGTTCATGCATTAAACATGAACTGCTCAGTTTGGATGTATCGTCCCTGAGAGTTTAGGCTTTGAAAGGAACTCATTCATATTTTAATCACACTGGAGGTTCAATTAATCATTGCACAGTTTAAGGGTGAAATTGATGAATATTCAGTTGCCAAGCGAAACGACTTCTGACCCCAGCTACTTGCAATGGTTTTAATCATATTCATGCATATTGCACTTCATCTGCTGGTTGTAATCTCTGAGGAGTGGCATCATACCACTCAAGGTTGCTTTTTTTTTTATTTGTGAAACATCGTTGGTTTGTTTCATGGGATAAAAATATCTGAAAATAGAAATATGACAGGGCTATTTTTGGTAACACTGACACAAAGAAGCATGAAAGTAAAATAAAGGAGCTTGGCAGCATTCTGCATATTCATCTTCTGCTCTCTGTGGTCTGCGGACCCTGAAGCCTTCGAGAGAGACAAATGAACTCTAAGACACTTCAGAGCTTGGATATTCAGACAAGTGGCTCTTTAACCAGAAGCCAAATGCTATGTGTGTTATGAGGTGCATTTAGATGGCTGACAGAGTTTTACTGGTTTCGTTACCATAGCATTGTGCTTACTGTACAGCAGTTAGTAATTGTAGCAAATGTGGACATGTTTTCTCTGCTGGAGTCACCTTTATAATAACATGGGGACAAGGAAATCCAGCCTCAGGTGTTTTTTAAAATCCTAAATTGAATTTTTTTTTTACACGCTTAACATCATCACAATTGTTTGAAAGACAGGGTTTACAGTTTAAATTTAGCTTATTTCTGTTTTTGGATTTGAAACTTTGGTCCAGTCCAGCCCTCTAATCATGACAGGGCTCTGAGGTCTGTTTTGTACATTAACACCAAAACCAGACTGCTGGCTAGCTATAGCCTCAGTTCCTGCCTTTTGCACAAAGCTACCTGTGGCATAAACACAGAAATTGTATATGAACATTTTTTTTCTCTGCAGTGGCATCAAAAAGCACAAGCCCAAGATATTGAGTCACTTCTAGGCATTAAAACACTCAACAACAATACAGAGGACACAACCTCATTGTGGTAATTTCGTCCATCCCTGAAATCCCCTCCTTTGGGCATCCAAACAATAATTAACATTAAAGTTATTACCTCAGAAATCCATTGCAACTGTAGTTTACTTCTGGGTCAAACCCACAGGTTTATCCGGATTACCCACCTACTTAATGCACTGTTTGAATGCCATTGTTCTGTTGAAACTAAACTGTGGGATGCAATGTGCAACTGAGAGGCCGCGCAGAATGTGAATTTATGTAGAGGGTGGAAAGAAAGCACAGGAAGGATTTATATCTGCTGTTTGTCCTCGGTCTCTTTGGACGCTTATAAAAATGTTAAAGTGCTCTCAGTTTTTACAATAATCATGGTGAGTACAGTGTTGTGTTTACCTAGACTGAGAAAAGATTCAAGTTGCTGTATCTTTAGTAATCAAATATAGAAACATACTTTCATGGCTCATGAAAGTGTTTGGAGACTGAAAAATACAAAAAAAAAAAGACGATCACAAAGACAGAGGATTAACAAGGACACGTAAACAAAATGTACCACAGCCTATCATGTTTTTCGAGACTGCGGCCACAATGCAATCTTTTGAAGAGTCGTGTTAGTTTTCATCATGCAGGAATCTGTCTGATACACAAAGTGACATCAAGGACACTTGATGTCCTTGACCACTGCAAGTGCAAGGAGACAATGCAGGAAATAAATGAGGCAACATACTTACTCTCGTGTTAATGTGTGAAAACCATGAAACTTCAGCTCTGATGTCAAAACTGCCCTGCTTAAGTTAGAGTACCAGCTATGATCATGTCCAAAAGTATCACATAACGCCCCACAAGGCTGCAGCCGTATGTGGGACTCCATTAGAGAGTAGCGTAGTAGAATGAAATACATGGGATTTTACGTTTTTCCTTAATCTTATTGCCAAGTAAATGACGAGCTAAATAGCCAGTCACATGGCAGTGATCTCCTCCAACAAAATGGATGGACATTGATCTTCCCTGTTATGGATAAAAAAGGGTGGGACTAATCTGCTTACATGCGCTATCGCCCCCACTGATTAACCGGGAATTAAATATGCACTGGGCTGCACAGTCCTGCACAAGAACATTTTAGTGGGTCGCTTTTTTAAGAGCCAGAGAGTATCTCCAGACAGCAATTTAGCGCTTTAGCTCCCCTGGCCACACTGGCTGGGAAATTACAGTGCCGGGCCGCTGAACGCTGAAACATTAAAGGAGGATCCTCAGAGTGTCTCACGGGCTGCCAGGAGCCCTGAAATGCAGATGAGTCCATATGGCTGGAAGAGCCTGCATGAGGAGAGGTGAGGATCCTCAACCAGGACAGGATAGAGGGGAAGAGGAAAAAGAGAGTGGAACAAATACATAGACATTCACTTTACAGGCCTTCATGCTCAGCTCCAAATTTCCACTCGTATCTGAATTCTTTCTGTGACTGTCCATTTCTCTTCAGGATGCAAACCATAGCTGAGACCAATATGAGCTGACAGCAACATTGAAAAGGCTCAGAGAGACACAAGTGAAGGATGTCATATTTGGTTTTGGACCTACACTTTTTCCTGCTTATAGCAAACATGTTTGTGTTTCACTACGTGCTTTTGATGTTTGGCTGCATTGTGGCATCTCAAGTCAAGGCTCCCTCTCTCTCAATGCATTTTGCCACTGAGCTGCGTAGGCTCACCTCAGCCAAAACATCAAATATTGACAAGACTACACTTGATGAATATCAGTCTTAGATTTTCATGTGGGGATCTATTGATTGTTCCTCCAACTTGCCTGATTACTGAGGGTGACCTCCCCTTTCTAGGCCTCTGACCTCCGCATCCTTTCTTTGCACTGGCTCTGACTGCTGCATGCACCATAGTCATCCAATATGTTTTTACCCATACTGCACTGAGATACTTCAGGGTCTGATTTAATTCCATATATCCATATGGTGTGGGTTGGAATTGAAAAAGAAATGTTACTCCCATCCTAATGTATGTCAGCTCTATTCCATGGAGGAATGACATTCTGTTTCCCTGTGTGTCTACCGAGCATATGTGTGGAACTGACATTATATCTGAAGCTGAACCTGAATGCATTGATCAGATTTGCATTACTTGGAAAAAAATCTGAACTGGAACATTTTTGGCGTCAGTGTGAGCACAGCCTGAGAGAGTCAGAGTGGCAGAACTTTGCCTTTTTGCCTAAGCAAAGTAACAGGCTGTCTAAAATAAAGTTCTGCTGCACAGGAGAGGATCTGCTGCCCCTAGATACTGTGACGTGTCCGCTCCAATTCCTGCACTAGACACTAGTGGCAGAAGTATGTGTGTGTGTGTCTGTTTGTGTTAGCATCCATGTGTGTCTTCACACACTCGTGGGCATGTGTACGTGACTCCTGTTGGTGTATGTGTGAGTTTGTGTTTGTGTAGGTGATGGAGAGTCCACTCCAGCAGGAAGGCAGAGGGAAATGCATCACTCTAAATAACAGTGCTTAGAGTTGGCAGCAAGGGAGGGAAGGGTTGCCGAGCCTTGGGGGGATAGTAGGCGGACAAATGCATCACACGCTCTTTCCACAGAATCCACAGACTGCAACCTTTTGCTCATATAAAGACGATAATGAATCAGAGCCGAGATGGATGTCAGAGCGAGCCACTTCCCCTCGCCCTGCTCTCCAGCCCAGCAGGTGGTCTCCAGCTTGTGCCTTGTTTGTCTTTTGGCCCTTGCTGTAGCATGAGTCATTGCCCTTAACATGAGGAGCCAGACAGATGAAGCCAGGGCACATACATACAAGCACGCACTGACAAATACACATCCACACCGGCCTCCTGTTTACAATAGGAACATCACTTCCTCAGAACACAGCTGCTCCCAGAGGATTCTGGGAGCTGCTTTTCCTTTGCAGCCGCTGCGCTGCTGAATTTCAGGAACAGAGGGATGAATAAATAGAAAATCAATGTGGCTTCATGGTGTGAGGATGCCGGGCTATTTTCCCAATTACGGCAAATGTTGCTCCTAGTCGGTGGTGCATGTCAGCCCTTTGCTGAGCCACCTGACAATCATGACACCTTTGATGTTGCAAGGTCTGATGCTGGGGTTCGATACCATTTTGTTCAGTCTAAGGATAGCACTGAATCCACTATTTGAATCCAAACCCCTTTGAAGTCCTTATTTACTCCATATAACTTCTGCTTTGGACATTCTTTTAAGAAATAATGAAAAATATAAGTATAAATATCTTCATATTCAAGAAATTTAACTCAACTAAAAGTAAAGTTTCCTCACATGTTGGAATTACTGTGTGCTGTGTTGTTAAATGGCTCCCTGAATGTTTTGTACATTGCTGTCTGCTTACAGAAAAGTGAGGAGAGATCCATACAACTCACAAGTCCACTGGGAGAAAAGTGCACTCAGCCAGACAGCTGTAACACAACATGAAAATTTACCAGCTTGTGTCGACAGTGGACAGTTTAGACCAGTGTCCTTATTCTTCAGTGCTGCTGCAAACACAGTTTGTGAGTGTTGTTGTGAGCTACTGTTACTGGCTAAAGTGTGTAGCATTACGTCTCATTGCCCCATTGGCTCAGCTGTCAGTCAATCACATTACTCTGCCCCACCAACTCAGAGGCTCGGAGGCTTTATGTTCCCTTCCATTTAATAACAAACAGAACAAAACAAACAGACAAAAAAGCCATTAAATTCTATAATACTGGCACGATTCTTTTATGCAAAAGGGTTCATTTTTATTTGTTGGAACAAAATCCAGAAAGGATTGTTCAGCCCAGCTCTGCCCAGGTCCTGTTTAGCTGGATTTTCCCAGAGTCCCTCATATGCTGAAATCCTGCCTCTATGCAGGTGAATCATGATCCTCTTGGGTATCGTATTTACTGTTATTTACGTACAAGATTAAGATTCAATAATTTTATTTCATAACCAAACCGATAGTGTGAAAACTGCCTTTCAACTAAAATGGAGCAAATTCTTTCTAAACAGTTAATTGGGGATAGTGAAAGTGGTGTGAATGCATATCAAATCATATACATTATCTGATGTATAGTGGTGTGCTGCATCAGAACAGTATAGAAGTTTTTTAATTCAAAAAATCTCTTTCCCTGGGATTGCAGATCAGTTTGAATAGTTCTCTCCTGCTTTAAAGCACCATATGTGAGGGGACCTACTCTAAATTGGCACTGACAAACAATGTCTCTTGGGATTTGATTGAGTGAATAATAAAAAAAAATGATACCTTTTCACTGCTTTTTTTGTGAAAGTCACTCTGGAAACTTTCCTTGGGAAGAGTAGGCTTTGAAATTCAAATGTGCGATGGTGGCTGTGTAACAACACAGTATGAGAACAATTTCTAAGCACAGACAGAGACTAGACAGCATGGCATCTTCCTTCTTCAAATGCTGCCAAAATAATTGAAAGGAGTCCCTCTGAGGACAGATCATCAAATGTTTGTTTTTACATGATCTGCGAACTTCGCCAGCTTTAAAGTGGCCTTGACAGCAGCAGGGAGAACACTTCTGTTTTTCCATCTGTGATGCAAAAGGCAGTTCAAATGGCTGCTAAAATACGGCAAATAGCGCATGCAGCGTGGTTGCTTAAAATGGTCCCGGAGCACATCTCTTCAACCGCTCCCAGCTGAGAGAAATGCATGAGTTTCTGGCCTAATTTCAGGTGGAGCACACTGCAAACGGGCCCATTTCTGTTTGTAAAGCAGCCCAGATATTCCCTTTCTCCTCAAGTGCTCTTGTGCTACAGCGTAGCAGCATGTGTTTCAATGGCGGCATTATGGCTGATTTTAAGAGTCAATTGAAGACGCCTATCAACGCTAACTACTGGTAATGAAGGCCGTTTCTTCCACTGACTTCTTAACATTTGGCCGCAATCGAAGTTGGAATAGCATCGTTTTATGCTGCAGAGGTTTTCAAGTTGACTGGCCTCACTGAACAATGAAGTCATCAAGTGAACAATGCACTTCGCAAGAAATTTCTTTCTCAGAGTGATCCCTTCTTAGCCTTCTGCTCAGTGGTAGGCATTTAACTCAATGCCAATTCACAACCAATATGAGCCATATGACTAATAAGCCTCCTTCCCCTTGTCATTCTAGGATAGAGACATGAAAATGACTCAGAATTACTGCTGATATTTTCATAATAACTGTGTCAGTAATGTCTAAAGCTCAATGACGGCTACACAAAGCCTCAGTAATGCATACAGTGCTGTCAAATTAGCATTGCAGTGTCTCTTAAACTACTTGAAATCATATTTAATAAATGTCGTAGGTGCATATTTAAAGAGCTAAATAACCAAAGCTGACACACACACACACACACACACATACACATAGAATAGGCTACATTTCACAGATAGTTTTGGTTTCTTTTGTCCAGGTTTTGAGAAATCCACAACTGAGATATTTGCCTTCATATAAATACTACGGACGTGAATATAATTTCAGCTGTGGTGCTCACAGCATTGAGAAATTACATTTTTAAAAACCCAACAGCAATGTGTCTTTCAGTATGAAAACTGTTTCACAGCACATTATGTGGATTATCCGGAGTAGTAGATGCACTGTTACTGGAGAGAGATGTTGCAGTTCAATTTAGTTTAATTTCATCAGTATAATCCACTCAGTCCCAGTGCTGCTTTCTAGGGTACATATATTAAAATCAAATAAAATGTATCAAATAACAATAAGAGTCTGCACAGTCTGTCAGTCAAGTTTACTGGCATCAGGATTTTCATTTCCATCTTAAAGTCTGTAGATTAGATTGTTCCTGAGGCACTGTAATAATAAACACAGCACTTAAATGCAGCATTTTCAGCTGTAGGGATTTCCGGGAAATGTGGATTGAATTTTTCACTTGCCTGTGCTGCTGACCTTGTGCAACCATTAGGTAGAGATTCCCGACCTGTTTTGGCTTGGAACCCCAATTTTACACCATAGACATTTCTCAGATATTGACTGTTTTTAATGAGAGTCACGAAAGAACATTTTAGTCTACAGTTAACTCAATGGTACTTGCTGAAAGTGTCCTGAAGCACAGTATGTTGACACTGGTGTTTGTATGAACTTACTGTGTCTAATGAGATGGTTGTGCTGGCACATCCCACAGTCACGAAGAGTGTGTCTCTAACCTCACCCTTCACCTCCAAGCTGGTCTATTTCTTTGATTTTGTGCAAATGGGAGCAGTAAGTCAACAAGTGATTGCTCGCTAATAGAACCACAAGATAAAGTCTGCTGTGTTGCCTTTGCGTTATCCCTTCTCGCTCCAAACCTCGTCCAGGTCAAATAAAGTTGAAGGCAGTTGGACTTCTTTTTGGTTTCTTTTTGATTTCTTGAACTCTTGAAGTCCATTTGCCTTCAACTTAAGCATTTAAGACTATACACTGAATGCCAGGTTGCATTAATGTTCAGTCTCATGTAGGTCAAGATTCAGGAAGTTCAAACGTCATGCAGCAAGATTCAAGCATTTAATCTTTTTAAAATCTCAAAACTGTAGGGAAATAAAAGTGAATAACTAAATAAAAGTAAATTATCCTCATAGCTAAATAGAAGTCAGTCAGAAAATCCAGCCAAACCTTTCCTGTGGACACACAGAGAGCGAGAAAGAGAGAGAGACAACAAAAAATCTTGTCTTTGTTATAGAGTGTCATGCTTTCAATTAGTTTAATCAGTTGATTCGAGGTGACTGTCCACTGCCCCAGCAATTAATGAGAGAGGTCTCAAGAGCTGCTGAGGCAGATCCCAAGGCAGAGCCGTCCACTTTATCTTAGCTTATATAGAAACATAGAGCAGCGACAATGATTTAGTACCTGGGCTTCTATGAAAGGTCATAGCTATTCATATTACCAAGAAAGACCTCCCATAAGACCACAATACTGTATCATTGAGAAACATGCATGACTGTTGGTTTTTCATCACTTCACTCACACTTGCCTGAAGGTGTGTCTGAAGCTGCGGTAATGTACAGTTCAGTCATTACATTACAGTTTGTTTTATTTATACAGCCCAGTGACACAAATCACAAATTTGCCTCAAGAGCCATAACAATCTGCACAGCGTAAGGACACCATCTGTCCTTAGATCCATGAAATGGACAAAGAATAATTCCTCAAAAACTCTCAGGAAGAGCAACAGAGGAGGGATCTCAGAGTAGATTTACATTATGGGCAATCTGTATGACAACATTATAGACTGTAAACATTAATGAAGGATATGATGTGAGAGGATGTTTAGCAACTTCCAGGTGCCACAAACAGATAGGACCTGAGCCACACCATCACGACCAGGAAAGAGGACATACAACACAAACCATTCACACATCTAAGAGAAGGAAACAAACACACACAGGAAGAGAGTTCAGCAGACTGTGTGTGTATTTGGTCTTTGTAACAAGCTGATTATGAAGTGCTTCAGATACTGTAAACCCAGTTTTCCAAAAAATGATTGACAGTCCAAAATTACAACAAATTATTACACAGCTTTGTTGTTTTGATTGCCAAGTGAGCGCATGCTGAGGTCTGTTATTTCTGAACAAAAACGACTAAATCCAAAACTGAAGTCTCTGTGATTTTGTTGATTTGGCTTCAAATTAACAGGCAACATTCCACATTATTACAGTAAACAAAAATAAAACAACATGAAAGATTTGCATTCAAAAGTCCAAACAGAACTTTGAGGAGAAAATAAAACTTGTAAAATTCTTTCGGAGAAATCTCAACATCTTTTTAATGGATGGGCACAACATTATGTACAGACCTTCATGGTCCCCGTCTATGAATAATTAATTTTTTTCATCAACTCTAAAAACAAATATTCTAACCTCTAACCATATAGTTAAACTAAAACAGAGACTCTCCTCTGCTTTGTTTCTATATAACACAAAAGATTAAAAATGTCTCAACTCAGAAGAACTGCACAGCTTTTTTGTCAGAAAAACAACAGTCAGGATTAGTTATGACCAAGACACAGCAGTACCTGATCTCAGCCATATTATTTTCATGCTGAGAACCCAATTATCTGACCACTGATGCCGACCTGGCCCTGTCAGCCCTGCTTCGTCATGTTTTTCCTTAGCAAGATTTTTTTTTTCCCTCTTCCATATCTGTGTTTGTGAATTTTGTCTCTGTCAGGTGCGTGAACACAACAGGAAGGAAGTTGATGGTGACCTGAGCTGCAATTCCACCTCAATAACAATCCTCATGTTTTCACACGTGAACCAAAATCTAGTGTATTTCTGACTCACACTGGTTAATGAGGCTCTCCATGGACCACCTGGGAGAAGGAAAAACAGACTCTGTAATGTTGAGACCTCCTATGGATTCTGGGTACAGCCAGTCACTGCTATGATGGCTAAAACCATAAACCTTATCTCTATTTTTTTCTTTTAAATCTGGTTTTAGTTAAATTAATTAAATTAATACATTTTCCTGTAATGTATATTTGTTTCCCAGTAAATCAAAAAAGCAGCTGAAAACACTGAATAAACAAATTATATTGTATACCATATAAATACCAGATGATAAGGGAGTCAGTGCTTCTGAAAAATGCAGTAAAATATTGCTTATCAGTGCAAAATACAAAATATCTATCAGAGCGTGAAATGCTGCATCATTTGATGTGCAAACTAAGCAATCTAATTTAAAAGGTTTACAAGGTCTTTTATAGGTTGAGCAAGTTTCATGATCCACGAACCATGAAACCCTCTGAAAACCCACAGTGGAATTTGAAAATTGCAGAGCTGTTCATATGAAATTAAACCTACTTATTTCAAGCTTTTCAGACTCCTCAACTCTCTGACCACACAAAGTTTTCATGTGACAGCCTCACAGTGGGGCTGATGCTCTCTGCAGCACCAGCCAGGTTCAGCCATACCTGCTGGTGTTTTGTTGCAGTTTTCGGATCATTTCATGAACAGAAACTTCTTTGAAGATCAGTTTTCTCTCTAATTCCGGTAGACTAGAAAGCAGAGAGACGGAGAAGAAAGAGAGAGACGAGGGGAAGAGGAAAGCGCGCCTTCGCAGGGAGCCTCTTTGAAAAATTCGACCTGTCGATTGGCAGGATGTGATGAGGATGTGTGAGAGGGAGAAGCGTGCTTGTGGGTTTTAGATAATAGTGGGACTCGGTTCCTCTGAATCAAAGTTTAAAAGCTGTTCGTGCAGTTTTGTCGCAAGCTCAAGCTGAGAGCACTATCAGCTCAATGCAGACACCTACGTGGTCACATTCACACGAATGCTGGCTCTGACGAATACTGAAACATTTTGTACACACACACAAATATTGACATCACACGATGCACTAAACATCGTAAAGGTTTGCTGTTCTTCTTACTTCCTTTAAAGAGGTAGCCTCAGTTACAAAATGTCGCATACAGTATATTACACTGTAAAAAAAATTCTCCCCAACAAACAAGCTAAATATTGTGTGATTGAGAAAAATCTGCACGTACTTACGATGTTGTTTTGCTTCTGATTTTGCTTTGCTTCTGATAGAAAACAGACATTATCCACAAAGCTCTATGTATATGTGTGTATCTGGACAACTGACCAAATGTTGTTGTTGTTTGTTTGTTTTCCTGAGGACTGGCTTGTTAAATTGAACAAGATTTCGTATCCAAATATAAAATTCTATATTATTTTTGAAATGGCGGCTATAGCTTAAACCAGTTACAAAATTGCCTAATTTTTATCTAGTGTTCTCTAGTTAGGTTTTGTGTGTGTGCAACAGACTTGATTTTTGTCAGCTCCAGCGGAAAATTACATGTATTTGTAGAAAAATAAAGATAACTTCCCCCTAGATTTAATATTTAAATTCAAATGGTGTCCAACAAGATTATGTATCTCGAATAAGAAAAATAAGATGAAGGGATATTACAACTTTGCTGAGTTCATTGATGGTTAGTAGATTTACTGATAAAGTGTGATGATTTCCTCTGGGTGTGAACCATGTCACCTTCAGAAGGAAAGTTCTTCCCGTTTGGGAGCAACCTCACTTTATCGCTTTCCTCAGTATCTCCTCAGTCAGATCTCACCGGGAGGCCATCTCAGTCGACCCCGGATGACTGATCTATATCCCATGAAAGAGGCCGCAGAATAAATGGTGTCCCCTGCTCATTTAATAAGCAGCTGAGATCGATGGCAGCCGATCAAAGATGGAGATAAAAAAGGAGTGGTCAATCACTACAGACCCTTTGATGCTGACTCAAGGTCACGGCATTGAGTCAGTGCTTTAAATTCGCATTCTCGAGAAATGCACATGTTGCTCTGGAAGCTACAAGGTGATTGGTGAACAGTTTCAAACTGTTCAAATTATGCCACGCTATCAACCATCTGTGCTTGCGGTGTAGATTTTGTAGCCTGAGGCGAAACCAAACTCTCAGTGCAATCAAGACTTCTTCTTACCAGCACCCTGTGAGTAGCCTCATTTAGCCTCTGTAGAATTACGCTCATATAACATTATGCGTGCGTGTGTGTTTCCTAGTCATTACATTAAATGGATTGCAAAGCATTCCTGAGAGCGTTTTCCTCTTAAAAGCCTGTGAGTTGTCCTCATTTTATGGCTCGACGTGAGTGCTTTGATGAGTGTGCTGGCGGTGAACTGACCTTCCCTGTTGCCATGAACAAGGCTCCTACCATGAAGCAGCAGAGGAGAGGCAGAAGCTGAGTGTCAGTGTTAATGGCACATTATCTCTGTGACATCTTACTCTGTCACAGAAGCTGATCTGTTTGAGTTAGACTGCTTCAGCATTTTCCCGTGCAGATAGATTGTTTCAGTGATGTAACTGGACTCCTGCATAATAGCCCTTAAAGCCAAATGGACATGACTGCCTTGGCATTTGTCAGTTTGTCAATCTGCTCAATTCTCTTTGCTGTTTCTGTGCTTTCTATCTCTTGCTGCAGACCATATCAGGAGACAAATCAGTGGCATGAGACACACCTGGATCTGCTGTGCCTCATGCATATAAGGGAGAGCAGCAGTCAGTCTTTGGGCAGATCTCAACTCTGCGCTGTGGTTTTCTTGTTTCTTTTGCGTTTATACAGCAACATCCACTTATTTTCTTTCAGCCACTTCCTACATCATAGACTTTATGTATTCCTCCCATCTAATCTCTTGTATTTGCTTTGTTATGTAGTATACCCATGTGCCTCCCATTTTTGGTGGCCTAGAACAGTAAGAAAACACAATCAAAATGCCTGGATCAACTTTTTCTTGTGCTCAGACAAGTCAAGATTAATACCCATTAAAACTGACCTGGTGTCATCAGTTGTAGGTGCTTTCATTGACAACCTTACCGTGATAATCCATACCATAGGTTTTTTTTGTGCCACTGAATGCCACTTGTTCAAACAAAGAATCAAGAATCTCTGGACATTTTTGGTTTGAGCATACCTTCAGTGCTCATTTCTGATGCAGGAGATGCCTTTTGTTATTTTCAGATGTTGTTCTTTGCCTGGCCAGAGACACAGAAGAGATGGCTCTGCTGTTTACTGTGATGATGTAAGAATTAGGTGGTGGCTGCAACAGGCGTTTCACCTTTTTGAGATTCTGTCATACTTTGTCATTTTGAAACGCACGTTTCATTAAAGCAATACAATGTAACTTTTGCTGAGCAACAGCACCCTCTGCTGGCACAAGTGGTAGTCAATGCTGTTGGGCTTTGAGTTCAAGCGGTTTCGTGGTTTTCATGTACAGAAAACAAAGCATATCAACCACTTGACCAGAGCTTCGACTGCTCTTTATCTGATCTACACTTCAGGATTAATGAATTCGCTGGGCCTGATTCCGGCACTTTAAGAAGCTGACCATCACTCCGTTATGCATTCTCGCAGGAGGTAGTACCTGCTCACCAAAGTTACATAGAGCAAGAACAAGGGTGCAGAGTGGGAATGGCAGAGGCACCACTCTCCCTATTACAAGTCAGTGTACCATCAAACTTGCCAAAGTCCTGCCTCACTGTCCTCAGTGGAAAACATATTTTTGACGTGGACCATGTGACTGTGCAAAAAATGACTAATGTCTATCAGGATTGATAAAGTGTGTGACTTTGATATATTTGTTTGACCGTGAACACAATATACCGAATAGTTAAATATAATAGTAGCAGCCAAATTTTTACTACTACTGAAAAACTGAGTCATCATGCCATTGGGGCTCCACAACAGAGGGTAATGTCAAGTGAAATATGTTGTTTGTTTGGCTTGGAAGACTTTTTGTTCCATTCACCCAACTTTGATGATCATCATCAGGCTCTTTACCAAAGCTAATTCCTTCCATTAAACTCTGTAATCTATATTTCTACATATACAGAAATGTAGACATGGATATGCAGCAATTTTACATGCATGATTCTTAACAATAACAACTTAACTGCGGACTGAATTCTTTATGTTCAGATCAATATAAAATAAAGTTCAGGGTGAGAAAATAACAGCACAATCTCCAGAAAAGGTACGGTACCCTCACTGCGTGGATTCTACATGTCCTCGAGTATGTCAGTGGATTGCAGGAAAAAAGTATCTTAAGTATGAAGAATTCTAAAGCATGTCAGAAAAGAAAAATGTTAATGTTAGCTGTGGAGCATGCAGAGTCAGCCCCCATTACTCTTTGGTTGATACAGTAGGGGAGGTCCTGCGGTGTGGTACAGGAAGCTGTGACCTTTCTAGGAAGCCCGGGCACTAAATCACTGTCTGGCCTGCAACGTTTCCATGTAGGCTAAGATAAAGTGGACAGCTCTATCCGGGGATCTGCCTCAGTGACTCCTGAGACCCATCTCATTAATTGCTGGGGCAGCAGATGCAGGGCCAGTCACCTTTGGTTAGAATAATCTGGATTTCCAGTTTAACAAAAAGAGCTGACCCAACAGATTCGACTGCAGAGTTCTCCTGCTCTAAAAGTTGTGTCCATGAGCTACTTCTTAGTGACTTTAATACTTCCTGAAGGCTCTACTCCCTGTAATCACTTTAAATTTAAATAAAAAATATACTTTACATGAACATTTGCTTTTAAGCCATGGTTATGGATTCCATTCATTTTCATAAAGAGTTAAAACCTCATAATTTTGCCTGATGATGGTGTCACTGACTGAAACAGACTTGGATCTCTATCCCCTTTCAGCCTGCAGATCTGAGAGATAAATCTAGTCTTCTTGTACATGCATGACTGAAATTACGTGTCTAATTAACTTTTTTTTCCTTCATAGATCCATTGAGATTCTAAAAATATTGTGAAAAGTGTTTAAAGTCAAATGCATAGCAGCATGGGTTCTGCCTTGGGTTCTATTTTAAGGCCACTTTGAAGATGCAAGTGTAAACTTCCGCATTAGTGTGTGTATGTAGAGATCTGTGCAATGAAATTCTATTCATTAATTCAACATTTATACGCATGTCACAAAAGACTTGGGCATCTCTACGTACAAGCAAAGGTGGGGCGGGGATTCATTTTAGAAGTCGGTCACCTGCAGAGAATCGGCTGCTGAACAGTGCAGTGCCATATGTATATGCCTCTGTAGAGTGATTCGTTCCCCAGCGTTACATGCATGACAAACACAGCTTGACATCTGTGAAGGTAAATGTGCTGTGAATGCTCTCTGAAACTTCTGAGTGGCATATGATGAAACTCCCTCACGTCTTGGAGAAGGAGTGTGGGTGTAGGGGGGAAAAAACAACCAGAAAGGACTCTGAATTTCGTGTTCATGGTGTAACTCACGTAAACAAGCAAGAGCCCCATTTTCTTATTGCTCATTGCACTTGCACTTTTCCCAGGATCCTTTGCTCAAACACACACGGTAGAATACATGGCCAAAGGCATGTCAACATCTGAACATCTTTCAAAAAACCATGGGCATTAATCTGCTGCTCCTTCAGATTTTGTAACTGATTTTTTAACTACTGGAGATAATGTCGGGCAATGAAGAACTCTGTACAGGTCACTGAAGTTCCTTTATGACAATTTGCTAAAACAATTTCTTTACACATCCTGCACAATTTAAGATATCTGTAAATCAAAACCAAAAGTACTCATAAGTAGAGACTGTCCTATAAAAAAAAACCAACCACATACATCATTTGTGCAAGTATCTTATTTCGATCCACAGTTATGTCCTCCTGTTAAGCGACCTGATGTATTATGTAGATGTAGTATAAAAAACATAAAAGGAGGTTGTTGGGGTGGTTGAATGGGTTAAATAAGTATGGGACCCTCATGTGGGAGAGCTGGGTTCAGTTCCCGCTTAGAACCTGACTGTTGTTATTGTTTCTTTGACAAGCAATTTTAGCCAAAACCACAATCTTTTCCTAAACCTAACCAAGTACTTTTATGCCTAAACCTAACCAAACGGAGACCATTCAATAACATTAACCATGTTTATTATTGACGATGAAGCTCCAGTGCGCCTGTCACTGGCACAGTCCTACAGCTGGCACACTGCAGTACATCCTGCCACCAGTAGGAGGCTTTAGGAAAGGGTCTTCTGAGTTGTTTTTGAGTGTTGAAAGTGTTGGAGGACTTTTTGCATAAGTATGAGGATAGGAGTGTCCTACTAGTTTTGGCCATCACTCATTTAAATCACCTACTTTTAGATTAAAGTTATTTTTGTTGCATGTTACACAATCGTCATGTTTGACTGTTATTAACTCTGCCAGGCTGCATTTCTCTCCTGGGTGTAATCACTGGTGATGTCTTAAAATTCAGGTGTCAGCAGACTCTTATATGACAAGAGCGTCTTTGCAATGGGAATAAAACTTCTGAAACAAAGAAAGATGAAAAGACATGGTGATTAACACTGACGTGCAGGTTTCATTCGGATCTTCCCAAAATGATTAAAAAAGACAAACTAATTAACAACTGCCCAACTTGTCAAAGAAAATCAGAATCACTTTGAGTTTTCAATAAGACCAGAGAAAGAAAGCTTTGTCTCTGCAGCCTGGGGGAAGGGGTGGCTTTGTCCAGCTGAGGTGTTGATGACTCATTTAGAATAAGAGTAAATTATTCATACACTGTTATACTGCATGTAAACATAGCCCTGTGTAATAACAGACATTTTCTCATTTCCATCTGTGCCTGGACAGTGTGTAAAAAAAAAAAAAAATGAAGTCACAAATAAGCAAATAAAGCTTCCTTCACTGACAAGGTCTCTTTGTTCTGCAAAAGGTAGATGTTCCAGTGTGATGAGCGCTTTAAGTCATTTCCATCAGAGACATGAACACTATCTCCAGGGACAGACACGCACACACACATGCACACACACAGTGCGGCTTGTGCTTCATCTGTAAGTTGTCACTTTTTATGACATTAACAACATTATTAGCGCCGTTCTGTCAAAGGAGAGCGTATATATATATAGCCCTAAAAGAAAAGCACCGCCCACCCTTCCTCCAAAATATTAAAATGGCTCTAACTTTGAGTGACACCGAATTTGCATTTTTATGTGAGTCATTTAGCTGTTATCCAGAATGACTTACAATGTGTGCAACAGTAGAATAAGCCACAGTTCCCAGATCACCAGACTTACAGAAGAGGAAAGGGTCGAGCCTGCAGCACTTTGACATTCCTGTAACGCTATAATAATCATAAATAATAGCAGGGAGGTACAAGGGAATGAAACAGGCTGATATGAAAGAATGGGAACAATGGATTACACATCCAGCCTGCTATCTTGTACACTGCATGAAGGAGATAAAGCAACAATCACAGTTAAAAAAAAAAAGAAAAAAGCGGGGAGATTGACGTGAAGACAGTTTTCAGTGAGCTGTGTATCAGTTTAGAGAGCAGCGACAGCCTCGACAAAGCAGCATTGCTGAATAGGCTTCAGCTATGGCTTACTGCGCGTTCGACAGCGCTGATTGTCACCACAAAGAGGAACTGTTAAGATTGACTAACAATGTGGATAGCAGCGGGGGCTTCCCTTCGAGGATTTAGGATTGCGTTCCGTTCCACACCTTCACTCGTATACATTTGGATTTCGTGTGTAAACCTAAAATTTTAATGGAACGATGCAGCACGATGAATTTTAAGTGTGTAGCACAAAATTAAAAGTTTTACAGTGATGTCAAAAAGTGCTGTACAAAAGAGTATTACTTGGAAGCAAAGCAAGGGTTTACACTGGTGTTGTTTTCCACCACTGGAGGCTTTTGGAGTTTGGCAAGTAAAGGAATGAAGTTTTACATCTGTTAACAGTTGTTAATGCTAATGTTGGCTATGTTGGCAACAAAAAAAAAAACCTATATACCACTATTTAAAGTCAAGAAGAGATTGTGACCATGCAAACAAAGGTGACTGTTGGAGAGAAAGGGGAAAGAAGCTGCAGTTTCCCATATCACAGATGCTTTGTTGACCTATCCATCCACCTGACCTTCTCTCTACAGCTCTACAAACAAATTTATACTGCTTCCACTGTTGCCTTTGGCAGTCAGAGGTCATAATTTATAACACTGCTTGAGGTGCTTGCCCAGTAAACATATTCATAGGGCATAAAGGTGAAGTCGTAAAGCTCAAACCAGTGCCTACAAAGACAAGACAACAGATGCAGGATCTAGAACGAGGGAAAAGGTTGATAAACCTCTTAAACAAAACTCTTGCATTGTCCTAGAAGTTAATATACTTTGACTCC
The DNA here is from genome assembly GCF_001640805.2 of Lates calcarifer. Lineage (NCBI taxonomy): Eukaryota > Metazoa > Chordata > Actinopteri > Centropomidae > Lates > Lates calcarifer. The sequence goes on along the minus strand of NW_026115523.1, from coordinate 1,560 downwards.
AGGTACTACAGGTTCCTCTTAGCAGCCAATGAGACGCTCTCAAGAGTTTATTTCATGTTTCCATTTCTAGCAGTCTGGAGCTGTAACTTCTCAGCTGGTGTGGTCAGAGAAAGTAAAGTGCCCGAAACACTCCATCAGTGCTTAAATTTATGCAGCCAAAATGTTTGTATGGAGAGTTGCAACCCAGTGCATGTTAATTCCTGTTTAATCAACAGCAGCAATCGTGCATATAAGCAGCTTATTCTGGTCCTATTCACTGTGAGTCTTTTATACAGGGACACATCAATACCCCTCTGTCAGATCTGAAGGATGTTGACTTTCTTCTTCTTAAGTTGTAAATTTTCTGATTCTAGAAATGGCTATTTGAAGAACATGCCAATGAGGGCTTGTATTACCTTGTATTTCAATAATCTGCCAGGATTCCAGTTTAAACTTCTGTCATACCCATATTTCCATTTCCCCAGTTCCCCTAAGGACCATATGTTGGTTTTGTGTGATCACCACATCAGTACCTCATGGTTCTTCTCTTCCATCTTTGAAGTCCACCAAATGCACTTGTTTTAAATAAATTCTGGAAGTTTATCATTGCATTGCATTCTCCAGTTCTCCAATATCCTACACTTAAAAAAGATGAAACAGACTTTTTTCTGGTGTGATTCTAACATTTTCTATACATGAAACAGCTCTCTTTTTCAATCTTAAATGTTGCTTGCAGCTGTAAATGGCCGGAAACAGCTACCATAAATATATGTGAGCTGTATCCAAAAGAGAGATTGTGACTGTTAGTTTGTGTTTGTTTAACTGTCAAGTTAAATTTTCTATGTGATTTGCAAAGAGGCTGGTGGAGGTGTGAGCTTGGGAAAATTTTTTCCCCTCTTTATTTTAATTATAGATTATGTTGCACTGGGATGCAGTGCTTCTGAAATACTGGGATCGTTGCATCTCCAGGTCTTTTTTGAATATCTGCTCTGGCATCAGATATATAGTGCGGTAGGAAAATGATGATGTATGTTACTGGCATGCTCACATCGATCCAGAGCTCTCATTCTGTAGCTCTGCAGGACATCTTATCTCTGTAAAAGACATTTCTGCCACACATTGAGTCGTCCCTCAGTCGGAGCCAGAAAGCGATCGATAACCATCCGTCATATGAACAGTGAGCAAAGTTATATATCCTGAGCAAACATACCTTTTCATAAAATTAACAGCAAAGATGAAGACATAAGGCTTTTCAACATTAATGACTGAAGACATTCGGTATTAAGTTGTGCTTATAAAGGAGGTGGATTCTTGTCTTCCTCCCTGGCAGGAAGCAAACACAAGTTGTTGTAGGAAATAGTTGTGTTTCAACTTTAAGCCTGTAGGTGGAAGATGCATCTTATCTTGTTTTGAACATTGGCTTGACTATGTAGAGTAAATGTTGAAATGTTTATTCTTGACTGCTTTGCTTTGACGGCAAATGTTTGACAACAGTAATTGAAAAGGTCTTTAACTGTGATGCATACATGTGAAAAGTGCCACAATTAACATTAAATCATGCTGGAATTGTCTTCTTTGTTT
>NW_026115522.1:0-12227 GCF_001640805.2 Lates calcarifer | reverse complement strand
TGATGTTCAGCAGGTGTAATGTTCAGCATCGTCACCATTTTAGCTTATTGTGTTAGCATGCTAACCAGGCAGCAGAGCTGAGCTGCTGACGACACTTCCACAAATCCTGAAGGGAACTAATGTCAGGGCAGTTTATCCAGTAGTTGTCGGAGGTCGGATCTGGGAGTGACGTCATCTCTGAGTTAACGGCGTTCCAGTTGAGAAGTCGGAAAAACACGGATGCTCACGGAGCCTAGTTCTTTAAGGAGTATGGACAACTTCAAAACAAATCTGCTCCACCAGAGGAACACCTCAGTTGTTAACGTTAGATTTTAATGTAAACACTTCAGAACGTTTTTAACACGTCCTCATGATGCTAACTATACGTCATCCCTGCAGAACTCTGCTTCAGTCAGGAGATGGCCAAAGTAATTATACCTGCATTGTTTTCAATCTGAATCCCGGCTAACCCCTACAGACAAAACATGGCCGGACTTGGTCTTCAATCCGTGATAGTTAGCTAATCTGTTAGCTTTTCTTGAAGTCTTACCTGATCATAAATCATGTACATAGCTATCGTATATCAACTATCATTTAAATCACCTCCAAAACGAACACTAGATGTTGTAGAATTAGATTTGAGACCTTGACTGCCTGATGTAATAAATGGCCTGTCTCCAGTGACTGTATTTCTACACAAAAGTTTCCCATTCACTTCAATACAATCAGTGTTTCCTTTGAGCTAGCGTCTAGTGTCGCTAAAGGGAGCGGTAAGGCTAGAAACAGGGTCAGTCCGGGTGGCTGGCTTTATAAAGACTGACATGAGGATGTTGTGTAATTCAGCCAGAAATGTTGCCGTTATTGTTCCCACAGGAGCAAAGGAGGAAGAGTTCATGTCTGCATATGTGTGGAAAACTGCTAAGAGGCTTGATGTAAAGGGGAATAAGTCACATACACAATCTCTCTACGTATTGTGCATCTCTCTCCTCCCATCTCTCTTTGTCTACATCTCTCTGTCCTTCCATGTATCTCTCTCTCTGTGTTGCTGATTCATGGCAGAGCTGCAGGCGCTGACATGACAGTCAGTCTGGTAGCACTCAGACACAAGTCCTGCTGGCTGCTCAGCCTCTGTGTGTGTCTGTTATCAGTGCTGACTTCTCCTCTTTGGGTCACATCCCAAACAGCCTGTAAACCTCAGCAGGAGGACAAACCAGGTCAGGACAGTCGCAGACAGAAAATAAGAATTTTGTTTGTTTCTCGACTCAGAAATGAAAATATTGGCTTCTCTTCCCGTTGTGTTTACAGACGTTACTGACATAGACAAACCTTGTGGAGCGTCATAAAACCACAGCACCTCATATTTAGCTTTTGTATAGTGTTAGTCCCTGTATTCACACTGATAGCTCGGGTTTGGAGAAAGGATGTGTTATGGATTGGCCCTGTTGGTGGGTTCAAAACTACTTTCACAAAAAGCCACACAAATGTCTATGAACAGCAGCCATGAATGTATATTTACATGCAGCCCAGAAAACTCTTTAAAAATATGTCTGCAAAAACAGTAATTTTACTGAGCAGAACACCGGAGCTGCTGGAATACTGCTGCCTCAGTCTGTTGGACAGGTTAAAAAAATACTAAAAAATACTTTCAGTTTAACCAGAAAAATCACTACATAGATATATGTATGATTACCAGACTCCATTGAGAAAAACAGTGATTGTACCAAGCAGAACACAAGAGCTATCGCCTCCATCTGTTAGTGTGTCTGTGTTACTGTGTGACTTTCAGTGGTGGAAGAAGTAATCAGATACTTTACTGCAGTAAAAGTACCACACAGTAACACAGACACACTAACAGATGGAGGCAGTGGTATTCCTGCAGCTTCCGGTAAAATTCCTGTTTTTGTCAATGGAGTCTGGTATAGATATAGAGATGTTTCTGGTTAAGCTAAAAGGATCTTCCTCTTTATGAGAAGCTCTGTCTCTGTAGACACTTGACAATCTGAGTCTGTCAGTGGTAAAAACAAGAAGTTTAATGGACGTACTTTGACGTGGACGATCGTCCACTGGATTACTGCAAAGATTTTTGTCCCTGTCAATCATTTACACCCAAAAACATGTGGAAGTAAGGCCCAGATTCAAAAACACTGGAGTTAAGCTGCAACATTGAAGTTCTGGAAATCAAACTAGCGCTACTATGAGACCACTCCGCTCTTCCCTAATTCCTGCGAACACGAGCCATTCACGTCTGTAAAAATCGTCCAGACTGTACAGGTGTTCAAGATGAAATGACAGGATTTATTACAGGTGTGTTTTCCTATCACGTGGTCACATTTAGAGACACTCTGGATGATCATGGTGGATATTTTACAGCGATGTGAACACTGGCTGTGGAACCGAAACACTATTCACTCTCTCTGCTCTGACGAAGCTCCTCTCACCCCCTCTCTACACCCGTCCCCCTTCACTCCCCTCTCTCTCTCCATAATCCCATTATGTGTAGCAATGACCTGTCAGTGTCAATCAGTGTTGTTGTCATGCCAACCTCCCGCCATGGGCCGGCCTCTGGGCTCCCGGCAAATGGGAGTCGTCCCTGCTGATTAGCCGGCAGTGATCTCGTTAGGTGGCCCCGCCCACTCCAGGAGAGACACGCTGGAAGGATGGAGGGATGATGGGTGATGGGCGGGTGGAGGGATATGCAGAAAAGAACAGAAGGATTTTCAGGTGACGTAACACACCTTCTGGCGGCCATATTGGAGGTCCTGACAGGGTTACTACTGAAATGAGCAGCCAGAACTTCTGTCTCTGTGACTGGGAACTGATCGTTTCAGCACTAAGATCCTTTTAGTTTCACCAGAAACATCACTATATATCACTACCAGACTCTATTGATGGTGAAATGGTTATTTTACCTCACTGAACAGGAGACTTTCTCCTCACTTTGTGGCTCTGTAATAACGTCACTGTATCTCCTCTTTTTCTCCTATGACCACAACATGTCTTTGTCACTTTAATATAAACACATTTTGTGTTTCTGCTGCTGCTTCTTGGGAATCTCCAGAAAAGAGCTAACAAAGAACAAATGGACAGTCACTCTGATTACTGGCTACTTTGCCTGCTTCTAAAAATGAGACCAGACTGGTGCAGCCAAATTGGACACCTGAACCCAACCTGATTTCCTGAGGCTGTGGCATATTTATTTTCTCTCCAGTTCACCCTGCCCACTCTCTAGTTTAGCTCACCAGTTAAGGTGGATTTGTCTTTAAGGTGGGATTGTGGGCAGTGGGAGTAGAGGGGGACGGCGAGCCTGAGTGTTTCTTAAGAAAGTTTTAACACCTGCTTTGTTAGTGACCCAACACTGCAAGCTTAGCCAGAGCAAATTACCCATAATGCATGTAACCTCTGCTCCTACTGCTAAAACCCCTCAACTATGCTTCACCTTTGACCTCTGTCAGAAACAAGGTCAACTACTCTAACCCAGTGTTCCTGTTGCACCGCTCTGTTTGTCCTCTTTTACCACCTGCCACCACTTTTACTGATCAGCCCCTCCACCAAACCACTTTCTGCTCCACAGAGAAACACAATGTTGTTCATTTACGAAAGATCGTGTATTAGATGGTGATTTTGAAAATCTATTCAAACTGAATTTGACCAATTTGACTCAAAACAGCTGCGATGTGTTCAAGTTCAAGCAATTTCACTGAGCAACCTGTAGGTTTTGTTGACAAATACAAAGAGTTTCATCTCCTGTAATTCAGAACAGTGGAACATCCTAAGTCCAGTCTCACAGCTGCTCATATAAGATTATTCGTCTGTAGGAAGATTCCCGTCTCAGTCAGGCTGGTTTTCATAGAAGTGAAAGTAGTGGCTTTCTAAACCCTCAGCGTCCTGTCCTTTCTCTCCTCTCTTTATCCTCGGCGGCGGTAAACTCCCTCATCGCGTGCCACCCTCACTCTTCACCTCCTCGCCTCTGCAGGTCAATAAAGAGCTTGTGTTTATACTATAGTGACTCAGTCTGTTAACCTGTAGTAAACTCAGTGACTTTAACCCCCGCTCAGCTGGGGGTCATTGGCTGAAAACTATAAATGGATGTGGCTGTGCTAAGCTGAGCGAAGGCTGAAGCTGAATTTGGCAGGAAGGAAGGAAGCCTGGAAAACCAACAGCCTGTTTATACCAACGAGTTTCAGACACAGTTTTCAGTTGTCTGTCCAGAAGAAGCTTTACATGGTTAACTGCATCTTAGCTTCTCTTTAGGCTTCAAGTCTTGTCATTTGCTCACATATAAGTACTCATGTTTATTGTGTTTTTGCAGTTTGTGTTTATTTGCCACAAAAAGCCAATGAACCATTAGCTGTAGCTGTTAGCTATGTAGCAACATGTACTTTTATTCTTGTTGTGCACATTCAGTGGAATAAAACTGCTTCAGGAAAAGCTGAGACATTTTTATACCTTCATCTTAATATGCAACACGTCAGTTAAGTGTTACACAGTGGTGGCTCAGTGGTTAGTGCTGCCTCCACACCTGTCCAGGTTGCCATTAGCTCCACCTGACACAGATCAGAACAAGCAGGAACACTGGTTGGTGCATGGGTTGACAACCCAATGGCCCCACTTCCTCATCCCTCTACATCGACTGCCACAGTGTCCTCAAGCAAATGGAATCACCCCGGACGACTGTCTGGCAGAGGAAGACTTGTTGTTGTGGTCAGTATAAACACGGTCTGTTGGCTCGCCAGCGGTCGGCCGTACACATCAGACTAAAGGCTACTGCAGGCTAATCTGATGGCAGTAAACATGGCCTGGTACACTGGTTGGACAGCAGGGCAGATTTAGAAGCCAAACCAGGATGATACACTGAGCCCGGACCGTGGCTCTATAATACTGTAACTGAGACCACAGGCTGCAGAGGTAATGTTAAGTAGTTACTCACATACACAGTATTTGTAGAACACATATCTTCCTATGGTTCTTTAAGATGACTTTGAGATGAAGCCATAATCTGCTTCAGTTTTGTGTCAAAGTGGGAGAATATCTTTGTTTTATTGCCTTTTTTCACTGACAGACATCTTTGTTGGAAATTTAACTGCACAATCAGCAACCTTTCAGGCATAAAAACACATTTTAAACACTGTCAGACAGGAGAAACATCCAGAACATCGACCCTGTGAGGTTAAGATACAGCACATATATATACTGTATATATATTCAGAGAGAATAGGCAGCCTCTCTCTGTGTCTTGCCCTCGTTCCTCCTCACAAACAAACTTAAAAATATAACAAATGTGTTGTGAAATGTGACAGAAAAATGTCGTAAACCTGCTCTGACTGTGGACAGCTGCTCTTTCTCTTTAACTCGTTTAAGCCTGAATGTCAGCACCATCGTCTCACACTAAACTCAGTTATCCTGACTACAGTCAGCTAATTTGAGTCAGGCTACACTCTCATAACAAGACTCCTGTCAGACAAAAACCTCATATCTCCAAAACTAATCTCATTGTTTTATATTCATGATAAAATACAGCTGTGAAAAACAAACACACATCTGTGATAATATGCTGAAATGTATTGCTTACCTTATGAACTTAAAGTGAATGAACCTCAGTAATGTGACATTTGGAGTTACGAGGTTTCCACACAGGAGCAGACACACTGTCATTCATGCAGACAGATAATCTCTGAACTGACCTCCAGCCTGTTTTCAGGTTGGCTAATGCTAACTGTGTTAGCTGCAGTTAACAGGTACAAATATGGTTAAGTAGAAAGCTCCTCTGACACACTGCTTTTAGTTTTTTTTTAGTTTAAGCGGTCCAGATATTTTTATATTGTTCCCAAAGTAAACAGGATGGAATTCAAACGAGGCATTTACACGACAGCCAAACAAACTGTGGCATATTATCTTTATCCCCCACAATTTGTTCTCTCCACTTGAACATATTCAACATGTAAGTGATCATCTGTGATTTTTTAAAATCCAGATTTGAAGCTGATTCAGTCTGCTCAGGAACGTTTTCCTGTTTGCTGCTCTCAGACTTTTGCTGGCAGATCTTTAGCAGCTGATGATCTTGTTCCTTGATGTTGTGATGTAGAAGTGGACTGTGGGAGTGTGTAGCTCATTACGACTCTATATGCAGAAAGTGTGTTTGATTGTATTTGGCTGCAGCGCTCTGCCGTCTCTGACGCCAAGCTCTTTGAGCAACTTGATGGTGGATGTTTCCGCATATGGCAGCTTCTTCCACTGTATCCTCTGGGCACTGAGAGTTTGATAAAGCACACGATGAGCAGGGTGGTGGACCACATCTGGTCTTAAGGTGGTGGTGATGACGTTGATAAGTCTTGAGGTTTTTCTGTCAATTGAACATTTAAAGCAGCGATGACGCCATCATCACTGGCAAAATGGCGACCACTGAGCTCCTTCTCCATCTTGGGGAAGGGGTGGTAGTCTGAGGGGGCAGATCAGGCGAACAGGGCAGGTGTCAGACGAGTTCAGGACTACATTTGGAGGACGATCACATAGAGTCCAAAGTCCATTTTCTCAGACAGAGCTGACTGAAACAGAAAAACCACAGACATTATTAACTTTCTGCAGAATCACCTCAGAGTTGAACTGCATGTGCAAGCTTCTACCCTACGACACAAACTTATCAGTCACCCCTCGTGAGTCCTGTGTAAGCCTGAGACCGTCAGGACAAATGAATAAATGTCATATAAATGTATTTGTTCTATTTCCTCCTGCAAACCATGACTGACTGTCGACTGTTCCTCTTTGATGGAGCATTATCTAGAACGAGATGATGTGACACAGCTAATATGAAGGTGCCTCAAACTGAGTGTTTGCAGCCGGTCACATTTATGCAAACACTCTGCACAGGTTTCATCCTCCTGCTCTGTGAATCCTCGGACTGCTGAGATTGAATTTCTGCTGCCGACATCAAGTCGGAGATGTGAGGTGTCACTGACAGCCTGTAAATATTAAGACAGAACGGAGCCACAGGTTTGATAGAGACAGGGTGAGATTCCTGCAGTGCAGAGCTTTTGGAAGTGACCAATCAGCTTCCTCTCCTGACACTGTCCAGAAACACTGCTTCACTGCTTCAGCCTGAGAACACACATTCATTCTACACTGTCGCTCCAGCTCCTACTGAGATCTGTCCCAGAGAGACAGACCTACTGCTGAGTGTACAGTACACACACACACACACACACACACAGCTTTCATCTCTGAGTGTGAGCTCTATATTCTGTTCAACTGGGACAGTGAGGTCTTAACTAGCTTGGCCTAAAAACACTGTTTTCTCTCTTTTTCTTCACATTTTTCTCTTTCTCTTTTCATCTCACTGTGAGCAGAGCTGTGTGATCTGACAGGAGGCAGCTCCGAGTGTGTGTAGCTACACTGCATGTGTGTGTGTGTGTACAGTAACTGTGCATGTATATGATGTGTCTGTATATCTCTGTGCTCCTGTGAGGGCATTTTCTGTTCAGTGAGGACGATCTGATGGAGCGAGGACAGTTTGGTGAAGCCGCCATGTTTTGAGGAAATGAGGACATTTTAGTTTAGTGAGGGCAGTTACCTCTGTGGTTAAGGTGAGAATTACAGATCACAGTTAATGTGCTGAAGCCACATCTCTATGTGAAGCAGCTAACTGTGTCTTTTCCTCTCGTCTTTCACCAGCCTGACAACACTGGTCCATCTGTGCATTCAACAATAATCATGCTTTTTCAGCATCAGTAACCTGAAAGCCAAAAACCAGAACTACAGTCAGTAGGTCTGGTCTGCTGCTCCTCTATAGCAAACTCCATGGTAGCACCAGGCTGATTTCCAGATACTGGATGTTGTAGTTTTACAGGATAACTGCAGTGTGTTGAACCTATACTTTGGTGAAAGGGACAAAAATCTTTGGATTTGACCAAAATGTCAAAATGATTCTGTGTCTGACAGCATTATGGATAGGATTCCTACAGAGACATCCTACCAGACTCCACTGACAAAAACAGGAATTTTACCAAGCAGAACACAGGAGCTGCTGCCTTGATCTGTTAGTGTGTCTGTGTTACTGTGTGACTTTCAGTGGTGGAAGAAGTAATCAGATACTTTACTGCAGTAAAAGTACCACACAGTAACACAGACACACTAACAGATGGAGGCAGTGGTATTCCAGCAGCTCCTGGTTAAATCCCTGTTTTTGTCAGTGGAGTCTGGTACTGATATATATATTACTACCAGACTCCATTGACAAAAACAGGAATTTAACACAGGATCATTTAACTTTCTAAGACATGCTGCTGAGCACTTTTTGTTAGAATTTTAAAACAAAGATGTCTGTTGTCTAAGATAAAAAAACCTTTAACATGATGCAAATCTGAAAAGCTGTTTAATAAACATATGTTTAAAGGCATTTAAACAAAGTTCAGTGTTGGAGTTTGTATTATTCAAAATTTTAACACCAATATTTTCACTTTTACTGCAAATGAATATCAGCTCCAAATATCAGTTATCGGCCTCCTTGATTACTAATAATCAGTATGGACCCTGAAAAAACCATATCAGTCTATCTCTATCTGTACACACACTGCATTGTTTTCAAGCTAAATACTGACACGTGTGTTTATGTGTGTGTGTGTGTGTGTGTGTGTAAAACAGACACAGTCTCTTGTGTGAACATGTTTTCATGTGACCAGCCACGTGTGTGTGTGGGTGTTTGAAATGATCAAAGTCCTGATATGTATACAGCAGGTCACTTGTGTATATGTATATGATCCAGTCTTGTGCTCTGTAGTGTGTGTGTGTGTGTGTGTGTGTGTTTAATTGTGTGGTGTCGGCGGTCCCTGGAGTGCACTCCACCAGTCAATAGAGAGCATAATGTTGTGAGTTTATCCATAATGCCCCGGGGGGATCGGTGGTTGAGTGAGCTCATTGCGGTTTGACTGGTGCACTGAGTGGACACTTGGAACGAGAGACATGAAGAGAGACAGAGAGAGAGGGAGGGAGAGAGAGATGTGTGTGTACAGTCAAATACACACATGTGATTGTTGTTGATCCAAAGAGTAAAACCACAAAGATTTTAGACACAACGCCGTTAATTTTCATGAACCTTATAGAGGCTATAGAGTTCCTTCATATGGTCGGTAGTGCTAGTCCCAGTCCACTAAAGGACCTGTCTGTTCTTGTCTCCACAGGGCGGACTGAGGTGGCCGACAGACTGAGTGGTCGGAGCGGTGGGAGCAGTCAGCTGGGTGAGTCCTAATCTACTGAGGCTTAACGCAGGTTAACCTTTGACCCCAGGGAGCTGAATGAAGATCACTCCTGTCTTTTTCTACCGTCAAACCAACTCCATCCCCTCACTGTCCGTTAGAACCAGTTCACATAAATCCAGATTTTGTCCTGCCAGCTTTGTTTCTGGCAGATTCGGCCTCATCCACCATAGCCACGCAGAAAAAGCCAAATCCAAAACGTTGTTATTGCAGGTGGGAACAAAACACAAAGGTGCACTGATTTAAACTGCACATTATTTTTACAGTTTTCTAAACAGCGTGGTTGGGCGTTCGTGTAGAAATAAACAGGACAATAAGGCGACGTCCTCACTGACATGTTTACACCTCCAGAAGTTTACGAGCCCCTGAAACAGAGACTTTTAGAAACGCAGCTCGTTTTAGTTTAAAAACTGGATACTGGATAACTGACTGACGTACCTGCTGTCATCACCTGTGTGTACTGCGTCTCCCTGTACTTGACACTGATTGGTTTATAGGTTAACAGAACGTCTGACGTCAGTGTGTCGTCAGTTCAACTCATCTTCGTCAGTTTTGGCATTTTTATGTCTTTTTTCAAGTTCGCTTTTGATTTCATCAAATTACAGTTAAATATTTCGTCTTTTATTTCTCTTCCAGTTATTTTTCTTCTTCTCTTGTTTAACGGGTGATGAGCCTCAACTTCCTGTAACTGGTCCAAAAGTCCAAACCATCCAAAAAAGTCTGCAAACGAACCAAACCAATGGTTCAGTTTGACCAAATGCTGGTTCTTCTGCAGGAGACTCATATTAGGGAAACATATTAATGAGGACGTAGCGTTAACTCCAGATCCCATGCCTGAAACCAACCAGAGAGAGAGAGAGAGAGAGAGAGAGAGAGAGAGAGAGAGAGAGAGAGAGAGAGGCAGGGAGAAATTTCCTGATTAATTAGATTTAGATTAAAAAAAAAACTGATTGAACCCAAACACAAACACAAAAGTAAAAATCTGACTGTGTGATCCTTAAATGCAATTAGAGTTAAATTTTAATTCCTGCGTCCTCTGGATGTGTCCTGTGTGACGAGATCCCAGCGCGTCCTCGTTTATCTCGCTGTCTTGACTTTTTAATTTTTCACAGTCTTTGTTTTTTTAATCTCTTTCTTCAAACTCTCGGGGGAGGTCAGGCTGTAGCTCTGTGTCTGTGCCTCTCTTCTCTCTCACTCTGTACTTTATAAAGATGTCGGATATGTTCGGCTGAGTTTTGGGGGAAATGTATGTAAAAATTCTGTGCAGGATATTTGTAATATTTCCTGTCAGTCAAAGCATCAGTGTAGACAGAGAATACACTCACTTCTAGCTTCCAGCATTAGCTTGTTAAATATTCCAGTCAGTCCACTCTTACATTGATCGATTCAGAGCATCATTTTAAATAATTAAGTACCAAAAACACCCCGACATCTTCCCGTTTTTATGCTCCGGATGCGGCATGTCACTTTTAATCTCCAGAAAACATCAGCTTCCTGCCACCCACCCCTACACACACTCTTCCCAACGTCAGCTGTGTGTGTGTGTGATTGTAGTGTGTGTTAACTTGGCAGCAAACCAAACTCCTTCACACAGCAGCCGGTCGGTCGGTCAGTCCTGTCACTGCGGGCTCCGGTCCAAAGCCATTAGCCAGGGGAACATCCCAACTTTATCCTGCACTACACTGCTGAGATACACTCACACACACCTGCTCCATCCTACAGATGGGTGCAGGTAATGCCACAGTAATTGGTGCGTTTATGGCCTGTAGGACTATTATTAGCCAGTTGGTGGATGCTTTTATCTGCATTAAAGCTCCTAGCGAAGTGATCAGTGTTTGTATTATTAGGAAGCTGAACCTCCAGCCTCGCTAACGTTAGCACGGCAGCAGAGCCTGGAGGTCAGTGTGATGTCCTTTCACGTGACTTCTCAATAGAATTTCTCATCCAATTTTGTTTTATACAGACAATAGCAAGTTTTAATTGTTGTTGATGAAGTTCAGAATTTGGGAGACTCACATCATTGTAACGCTGGCAGACTGGTTTCATGTGTTTCTGACTGGACTGAGGCGCTAGCAGCAACCAGTATATATACCAGTATATCTGCTAGCAGTTACAGTTATATAGTACTAATTTGTTTTTCCTGTTAAAATGTCACCGTCACTTACTCAGGAATGTAACTGGAACATTACAATAACAGGAACAAAGACAACATCAGTGCATTTTATCCCTTTTGATACAATGTCAATTTTGATACAATCTGTGTAACAGATACATTTATGTAAAAATGACAATAGAACATGTGTTCAAACTGAATGACATTTTAGTGGGTGTCTTCTTTAAATCCTGGTAAAAAAAAAAAAAGAAAAAAGAAAAAAAGATTTCCATTATTTTTTGCTGTGCAGAAAGAAGACATATGCTTTTTGTCTTTGACCCATAAACCAAAATTCAGTAATTCTAAAGTTTGCATATTGCATGTATAAAGGTATTGTTTTCTGTCATTTGCAGGGCACCTTATTGATGGCGAAACCCAACTTTTCCTGAGTGAGAGATTGACAAATTATTCCCCATCATCACTTGTTAATTTAACAGGAGAAGAACTCCCCCAAATACATTAAATATATATGTATATATATATGTATATATACATAAATTTTGGATTATAATCATAATGACACGTTTTACTCATAAATATAATGTTTATTTTACAGAAATTTGAAGTGTCTAGTTGTGAAGTCAGACAAATAAGATTAATCATACATAATGTTTCAACTTTCCTCCTCAGGATGCAGCTCCAGCAGCGTGGTGAGTTTGGACTTTCATACCCCGGTGAACAGATCAGAGTGGAGGTCCAACATCATACAAGTCAAATTGTATTTACACATTTTCCATTTTTTGATGCCTTTACTATACTATGACATTTTTTGATGGTTTTTGACACCTTACTATACTATGACATTTTTTTGACCATTTTTGACACCTTATTATACTATGACATTTTTTGAC
>NW_026115521.1:0-16825 GCF_001640805.2 Lates calcarifer | reverse complement strand
AAAATTACAGTATGAAACACAAATTCCAATCCAGAAAAATAAAGCAAAACATGCAGTTTAGTTGCATTTGCAGCCTCTTTCTGTAGCACCTGCTGGGACCTTCAGACACATCGTTACCTCAACCTCGAGCCTGAGTTTGATTGAAAGTATAGAGAGCTCATCGCAATGAATTACAAGTGCAGGAGTGGGGACATGATCAGCAGATCAGATGGCAGGAGGAGCAATTAAGCTTCAGTGAAAAGTTACATGCTGCGGCCACTACTGGGTTTGAGAGATAATTACAGACTTAGCCATGTTTAGCTTCAAAATAACTCCTTTAATGTCAGAGCTATCCAAACATTTGAAATTAACTAAATATACTATATACACAGTTGAGTTAAAGGGGTCACTTCTATGGCTTCTAAACCATAACACATCACCAAGAATGGAAAGTTTTTTACGCAGTAAAATATAACTGTTATTAAGTGAAAACACTGGAGAATTTTTAATCACACCCTAGTTCCAGCTGCATGAACTCACAATGCAATTCTGTCTCCTAGAAATGATGTTCATATACAACTAAACTGTTTTTCCAATTATGTTGAAGAGGCAAAGTAATCATTAATTAATGATGTTAATTAGAATCATATCCTCATTATGTTAATAGCAAACACAATCACAATTTTTTTCTACAAAACGTATTTACTTGAATTGCAGTGTAGTTGTATATAATGTGATTTCTAGGAGAGAGCGTTGCACATCATGTCATAATGTAACGAATGAAAATGTGTCTCAAGCAACTTCAGCGCAGAATTATGGGAATTATGTCCTTATGGGACAGTTCCATACAACACAGTTTATGTCAGTTAACAGTTAACTACCTGATTGAGGCAGAGGTATACGAGCAGATCCTGTGTTCTGCTCTGTAAAATTGTTGTGATATATAGTGATGTTTCTGGTTAAACAAAAAGGATCTAACTCTGTAGGAATCCTCTACATTATGTTGTCAGCACTTCTGAGCCTGTCAGTGACAAAAACATGCACTTTAGTGGACTTTCTTGGACCATGTAACCCACTCGACTACATTGCCGAAGCTGTTTGCAGAGGTCAGGTGCACTGTTCTTGTTCAGTACTACACTGATTCCAAAGATTTTCATCATTGATGAAAAATAAAATAAAAATGCTTAAGTTATCCTTTAGCAGTTTAACAAGAGTGAGCTAACTGTGCTCCGACCATGACATCGTTTCTAATTAAAAATACAAAATTATTGAATTAAACCAACATGAGACTGAAACTGACAGTGATCAAATGACTAAAATGCACCCCAATGTAATACATATCCTAGCCACAATTAAAAATAAAATGAAATCAAAAGGAGGCTGTCAGAATCAGCAGGACAAGAGGACGGACTTGTTCATCAGATATTGTTTCAGCAGCAAGCAGGCGTAGAGAAGGGTGACAGACTGTGTGGGTTTTTGTTTACACAATTAAACCCTGACAGGGAGCGTGTGAGGGAGAGGCCGGTCGATTTAGCACAAAGTGTCTAATTTGCTGCAGGGTGAAAATAAGCAGCTTAAAAGCATATGAAGTTGCACTCTGTCGGACGGTTCTGTGTTATTTGTCGGCAGGCTGTAATTACTCTGTCTGGACTTTATTGCACCGTGCCTTCAGAGATGAAAAGGGAAGAGAGAGGAGTGGAGGCAGAGAGCGGATGGAGTCAAAGGACGAATGGAGGCAGAGAGGGAGAAATATTATGTTCCAGGCGGCTATTTACAACAGCGAGGCCTGAAATGATGCAGCGTGTACGAGAGGTGAACCTTTTGTCCTCGTTATTATTTAAATATGGTTATCAGCATGAAAACTGCAACATGCAAAGGGATCAAATAAATATGAACGAATTAGAAGTAATTGGAAAAGAAAGTTAAAAAAAATCCCAACACTAACAGCTCCCACTATTAACTGTGAGCACCTTTCTTATGCCACTGAGACAAAAATGCCTCTACACAGCTACATGCTGCTGAATTATTAATCCTGTGCATTTCTAACAAAAAATCTCATCTCTATTTTATCATGAGTGGCATTTGGATTCAAAAAAGTCCAAGTGTTTCAACTTCCAAGGCTAATTTTCCTACCCTGGAATGTGTGAAAACATTTTACACTCACCTCTCAGGAGCCCAAGATTGTGAGATATCACATTAGTGAAAAATCTTGGGTGTTATTGAGAGATAACACATGATGGGGTGTCCTGGCAGAAATCCACCAGGACTAATCATTCAAAACCAAGTTTGGTTTACAAGACTGCAAATAAATGCTGAGTGGAAGCTTGAGAGATGAGGCGTCACATCTCACATCTCAGAGTTTTCCTGTGCAGTGAGGGAACCATTATAGGTGTCCTCACTTTATGCACTTTAACCTCCAAATCAAGTGGTTCAATCAGCCTGGGCATGGATTGGGAATGAGGGATGATGAGGTGGGACCTTGGCATCCATTATATACCATGGTCACTCACGCCGTGTAAGTTCCTCCTTGATGACGACAAGGTGACTTTAAACGTTTGCAAATAAAGCATGGTGTAGTGGATAATCAATGTCCAGTACAGTAATGTCATAAGGACTTGGACAAGCCATAGGTTTCATTGCTGTAATACAGTTACTGTGGACTGCAGAAAGGTCAATAAACTAATATTCTTTGTATTTATTTGAGCATCTCAATAGCATGATGAAACATCTCAAATGACACTTCATTGGTGTGCAGGTGTTCAGGGAGACAGATGTCTGGCACCTTATGGTGATATAAAGGGGGAAAAAAACTTCAGTAGCTGGAGAAGGAGGGTAGCTAGATGCTCCGTGTGGCCATCAGAATGACATTACTCTGTGCACTTAGGCCATTTATCTGTCTTCCTGACATCTCTTTTCTTCCACCTGTATAAATCATCGCTCTTTTGTTGCCATGTGATTTTTAGTTTGATCATCTTCCTCCTCTCCTGTTCCAGCCCCCCTCATCCAGTCAATTTCCTGCTCTGGACTCCCTGGTACTCTCCTCCAAAAGAAGTGATGATTACTTTTTCTTTGCTGCAATTTTCCTGAATCTCTGTAAAGGTTTTTTAGAGCCCTAATCACCCCGGTTCAGCTGCCTTTCTCTCCATGTGCTATTCATTCATTTGCTGTCAGCTGCTATTGTAACAGTTTATAAGAAAAGGGCCACTCGTGCTTTGTGTTTCTGCCTTTTGAGGGGCTGCAATGTGACCTACAACATGTGGATTTCTCTTTATAGAGATAATGGATTTCTATTCATTCTGCTGTCAACACAGGGTTACTTTGGCAAGAATGCCCAGCTGCCATTGATTCTGTAATTTGAAATGTATAAATCTTTGAGAGCTATTTAGAGAGAGAGCTCATACAAATCATTGTGAAGTGCCTAGCAACAAAAATTGCAGATTAACCTGTGAAAAATAGTAAAAAAGACTCAGATGTCATGTTGACCTGGTCGACCAGCATAAAGCAAAACTGACATCAACAAATCAACACTGACAACTGACTAATTCAGCACTGTTGCTGTAAGAGCTTAGACACTGTAGAAAAGAGATCTTTACAAAAATGACCTAGAAATCCTGGTGTGGATGTATGTCCATTTAGAGAGGAGCAGCATTTGCAGTGTACACTGGGTATTGTATGAATATTTGACACTGCTGGGTTCCCACTGGAAACAGGAACAGGATTTATTGTTTTATGTGCTTTCATTGTTTTAGCTTCTATCATTGTAAATGACATTTAGCATTGCTAGCATTTACATTCATGGTAATGATAGAACAGGTTTGAAAGTTATCTCTCTGTACCTGCTGAACCTCCTCCTCGTGTTCGGTCCACAGGAGGTCTTTCTTTTAAGTGATTCTGCACTGTTTTCATCTTTATTCTCAGCAGAAAGGATGTGCTGTTCTAAGCTCCTAATGTTTTTCAGAGCTTAACATGTTTACCTAAGCACTACACATTGAATATTTCTTCACCTTTAACAGAGTGCCACCTTTCAAATGGATTACAAATGGCTGTGCAAAACCAGCAGTGGTTCTTCAGTGTATCTAGTTAAACATGTCCAGTAGGCACAAAGGATGAATGGAAAAATGAACACACAGATCAGGCATTTGAGCACCTTTAACAATGAATGAACACTGAATGGTGTGATTTGCATCTATCATTTATTTTTATGTATAACCCAAATGGGGAACCGTATATCCTCTGAGTGGTTTGGGGGTGTGAGTGTTGATGCCTGTGATGTGTTCAGGGCATTGTGATTAATGTAAAATGGCCATTTGTCCAGCTCTGCTCACTAGGTCATGTTTTCAGCTCTTCATCTTTTCTGTTATTGTATCTGTGTTCCTGTTTTGTTTTGTAGTCACTCACCCTCCTCCTCTCGTTACAGATCCCACTTCCTGCCTTGGTGTGTTCCCACACCAGTGATTGTTGGCCCCGCCCTAATGTGTTGCACCTGTGTGTCATTGTCTCCCTGCTCCCAGTGTATTAGTCTGTGTTCTTACATCTGTGCCAGTTTGTCTTCATTCTTTGTAGCAAGCGTTCTTCCCTGTTTTTTCCCAGTGTGCTCACCCTGCCCTCTGTTTTTTGACTTCACCTCAGCCTTGACTCTTTCTGCCTGTGGACCAAACTTTTGCTTCTAAGTAAAGACCCTGCTCTTTGAACCTGAATCTGTTGAGTCCTCGCCTTGTAGTTTTTGTATTAAAAATCATACTTTTTGCTTTATTGATTTTCACAGAAAGTCCCCTTGATTTTACTTTTCGTGAAGTTTTGTACAGATGTTTGTGGTCCCAAGATACTGAACCCTACTGATGTAGATGATCCTTTGAGTTTTCAGCTAACACCATCATGAGGTTGATATTTGAGGTTTGGAATGAAATGTTGCAACAACTATTAGATGGATTGCCATAAAACCTGGTCCAAACATTCATTTGGCCTCAGGATGGATAACTTTGGTGATCACTTTTCTTCTAGCTCCATCATCAGGTCAAAATTTAAAAACAGAGAGTAGCATTTCATGTTTTAGAGTTCAGGGGTCAGGTATTCAGTTGAATGCAATTTGTGTTCTCAGCACTAGATGCCACTAAATCCTACACACTGCTCCTTTAAACACAGTATTATCTATTTTTTCAGCTTTAGGGGAAAAAAGCGCTGTATCATTATGATATTAATCAGTCCCCACAATTCATCAAAATTACAAGTTGAACTGTAAATTGTATCTCAGCTTTCTTTCTCTCCCTAAACATCTCAATCCACTCTCTTCAAATCATCGTACTTGAAATTACGGAGAGATTCTTCCTTGTCCTCCTTCTGGTTAGCCATAGTCTTCCTTTTGTTTGCCCAAAGGCAAAATCAATCCAGCAAACATGCAAGGACAAGTGGGACTCACACAATGCCTCATCATCATAACCTGGTGTCACATTGTCCTCATTACTCAACAGGAGAACAATCTGTCCTCTGCATCCTGAGCTGCTCAGTTTGTTTCTTTCAGCTCCGCTACAGGGAGGATCTCCCTCTACACCCTGAGCTGAGGACCATTATGTAGTTTGGCACCGCAGAGCTTGTCACACCAGTCAGAGCCCACAGTGGTGCAGATGGGTTAATTGGTTCATGGCCCTACAGAGCACCTTCAGGTTCCAGTACTGGAAAAAAAAAGAACAAAAGACAGAAAGAGACAGAGAGAGAGAGAAAACCTGACACTGGAAGCAGCGAGATTCTCTCTCAGACATACAAACGCCATACAAAGGTGTCACACTCAAGCATTTTTTAAAAGACAAATGGTATAATACTTCATCTTAACCCATCCTGTACAGCGTGACCTGGAAATTAATGATTAGAAATAAGAATTTTAGCTGGAATCCTTCCTTAATTTGATAGAAATATAGTAGAAATATTCTGTATTTTCCATATTAAAGAAGTGGTAATAAAATTGTTCCAAACCGTATCAGCTGTATCAGTGAAATAAATTGTCTTAAAATAGCCAGAGGTGCAGTGCTTAGCACTGTCACCTCACAGCATGAAGTGTCTGGATGGAACTGGGGTCTTTCTGTGTGGAGTTTGCATGGATTTCCTCCGGGGTTCTCAGTTTTCCTGCCACAGTGCAAAGACATGCAGGTTAATTGGCGACTCTAAATTGTTCAATGTCAGCTGGGACAACCAGATAAGCAGTATGGCTAATAGATGGATGGATTGATGGATGAAAATACCCAGAGTGTCATATAAACACCCATTCTTCTCCTAATAGTCCCCTTTGGTACTTTAAATAAGAACCTGACAGAATTACACCGAGGTCTGTCTCACACACACCTAATGAGTTCGACTCAAAAAGTCTAGACAATCAATTGACTTCTCCTTCCCACTTCCTTCTCTTACGGACTTAAACCAGATTACATTTGGACATGGAAAGCTTATTTTTAAAAGTTATTTCCGCGATGAAGCAGGAGAGTTCGTCGCTGTTTCACATCCAGCTAATGAGCTTGATTCAAAGTCTAGACAGTAGCCAGACTGCACTGTTTAATTTAAGTTGAGATCAGATTCAGCTCGCTATTGCTATAAGCCTGTGCTGTGCAAAAAGAAAGGTTTCTGAAATGAATAGAGAATAACTGAAGAAAGAGAAGATGAATTATTTTACACTAGAAGATGCTACAGAAACAAAAGCCATAGGGACAGATTAACACTTATTCTGAAGTTCAGTTCAGACAATTGTAACATCTGAAGTAAATGTTTACTGACCTCTGTCAGATAGACTGCTTTCTTCTGCTGCTTTGCTCGGACATATTGCACGTTTACCAATTCCCTTTGTCCTGCTATTCTTTTAGAATATATTGCTTTATAAATTCTCAACTGTCATTTAGTCAGTGAAAAGTACAAAGAATGAATTAAAATGAACAAAATAAATGAGAAAGAAGCTGGAAGCAAAAATAAATTGACCTAAAATAAACTTTGCAAACTAAACCCAACTTCTAAACCCTCTCTGCTGGGTCCTGCATGTCTCAGCTACAACTGTTAAGATTAGCTGCCCCAAAGTAAATGTTCCAAACCAAAACAGAAATGACCCCCCAGTCACCTGTGCAAAGTGATATTGTGATGCAAGCGAGTGTTTCATGCAGTGCAGCAAACCAACCTGTCATGCGGTAACCACATGGCACAGCTGAGGTTATAGTCTGAAGATGAAATGACTAAAAGGCTTTCGGAGTAATCCCTGTGGCACTGAGCTCAAACTTTAGATTCTACAAACAGCCGGTCCCTGCAGTTAGTGAGCTCAAACGGTGTGGTGGAGAGGATGAAGGGTGTGAAGTGTTTGGCATGCCAATGGGAAGACGGAGGGTTTGGCATCATACCTCGAAGAGAGGACGAGGGGTAAAGTTTGACTTGCAGTGAGCAAATAATAAGATGGAGGACAGATTGTTTTGTTGTGGGAAACAATCAAGTGCAGAAGGACAAAGTGGTCTTTATCCTTGTGATGTATACCACGGTGGTGTGCTTACACCTAAGTAAACGTAAAGAGCAGAGCTGAGAATCCTTTCTGTATTATTTCAATTTATCACTTTAACAAATATATATGTTTGTGTGTGTATATAGAGATTTGGGAACTTCAGTCAGCTAACACAGATGGAAATATTATACATAGGCTCTGGTCTCATTACTCCCTGGAAACATACACCAACGTCAGCGCTCCTGTGAATGGGGAGTGATGATAATAACTTCCCTTAGGTTTAGAACTCTGAGAGCTTACAGGTAGATACTGGGGTGGAGGTGAGGCTTATGAAGTGCTATGAAAACATCAGTAGCAGCAGCTACAGCAAGTGTCTGCAGTGGGTACAGCAGAGCCTTCAGGTGAGCAGCACGTCAGAAAGCACAAATCCAGTTCAGTAATGCAGGGACACCTCATCAAGATGAATATATGTATCTGCAGGAGACATGAGGGGAGGCTAATTACTACTGTGTGGCCAACGTGGTCAGATTTACTCACTAGATCTTACTGTTTGAGAACAAACATAAACCAGCCTGGTCTTTAGGGAACGCAGCTTCAATCATAAGTCTTCTCCCAAATCCAGAGTAGCTGCTGAGGGAAGATCACACTGAGATGTGTCAAAACCATTGCTTTGTGCCTGGCGTGCACCCCTCCTTTTTTTCTTTTTCTTTCGTTTCGAGCATAATTTAAAGTTTTTGCCACGAGGCTCAGAGCTACATCGCTCCACAAAGACACACGCAGACCCATGCAGCCCAAGGTCCCCAGGTACACTGAGCTGTTTTGCTTGATGTGGAATGCACAGGTGTGGGTGAGTCTGTGGCAGTGTTTCTCCTAGAGACTGAATCCAAAGGAGTCTAAACATTTGGTGCTAATTGAGGAAACACTGGCCTCAGTGTGTGACTCACAACCATATTTTCTTCCAAAGAAAAGTCAAAACAGCTCAGCTTATAATGGGATCACTTGTCAAAGCAGGAGTGACAGAGGATTCCAGAAACTAATCTGTATTCAGAACCAAAGAATAAACAAACCTGTCACTCCCAACATGTACACACACAGTTCATACAGTAATGCAGCCTCCTATACACTTACAGTCACTCTCTCAGTCAAAGACGTGATCACACACATCAAACAAGCAGTCACCCTGTTTTTTTTCTCACCCCCAAATTCATGGCTTTCTGACCCAAGACTGAACCGCTGTCCTTTGTTGACTGTGACTCTGTGTGTGCGAGTGACAAAGAAAGAGTATTCAGAACAGTGTGTATAACTGAGTGTGTGCGTGCCTCACACCTTTCTGCTCCAACACAGTGCCTCAAGTTGTAATGTATATTTCATGCTTTGTTGGCCCTCGCTGCACGACGAGCCTCAGCAGCCATCAAACATTCATACTGCAGAAGCACATTTACATATCAAGGGACCCTGCACAGTCAAATCTAGCTAGAGCGAGTACCTCTCCCTCTCTGTCCCGCTATCGCTCTCTCCGTATGTTCCATGTCTTAGTCTGGCTTTTCAGCCCCCCAACACCAGCGTTTTGTTCTAATCCTCTTTTGTTAAAAGCTTCTTTGTCTTTCCTTTTGTGTTCATTATTCATTCCTTCTCTGATTACTGTAAACTTTGAGAGGAGGCAAGGTGCACATGGTCTTCTGGATGGGCAGGAACCTGAATTTGTTTAGTAAACAAATACCTGAGAAACTGGAAATGAACGAATGAATGTGGCTGTGTATGTGTTTGTTTCATACTGCTTCAGTCTAACAACCATTAATACATTTGAACTGTGATTTTAGTGTTTGGGTTTTGGTGTTATTATTAGTCCACTGGAAGATGATAAGAATAGTGTAGCCAAAAATGTTGTCATACTGAGCCACAGTAGCTACTACCACATGGTCATTATACCCACATGGGTATAAAGCTGCCCTGACACCACTAGCTTGGCATTTTTTCGTCCAACACACCACTGGTCTAGTCCTAGAAACTGGGAATTACATAGTGGAGTGGCATCACATTCATTAGGTGCAGTTTGTGACTGGAAAATATTCTTCCTGTGATGCATTACAACAATCTTTGAACCTACAACATTTCTACATGTAGGCTAAGGGCTGATTTACAGTCTCTCAGAATAACACATGCTGAACAATCACACTGGAAGACGGAGTGAAAAGAAAAACATCATAATGTTTAAAAACAGAGGAAAAGTGCACAGAAGTTTCCTTCATAGTGTTGCTCTCAGTTGCACACATTGTACACAAACTTTCACAAACACAGCTTTAGGGTTTGACTCGCTCTCTCTGCTCTCATCAGCATCACTTCACACAAAACAGATATTTCAGCAAACAAGCCTTAACAAAATCTATTGTTACCTGTCCACTGTTTCATTTTAGCAGGAAGGTGTGTGTATGAATTTTGCATGAACAAACTGCAGTTTAGTGTTTTTTGTTCTGATGGTATTACAGCCCTTTAACTCAGCCGCTACTTTCACTGCTTCTGCACTACTTCTTGTCATCATCTCTCTCCCCATTTCCATTCTATCTCTGTCTAAATCTACTCTTCATCTTCTATTCCTCCTCTCTCCAAGACTCCTCTGCCTGTCTCTCTTCTTATCTGTTGTCCCTGCCTCTGTGTTGGTTGTACTCCTGCTCCTCCTCTCATCCTTCCTCACCGTTCCATCTCTGATCTTCCCTCCCACAGCTGTGTGTCTGTAACTGTATTTTCCATCCCATTCTTTCTTTTCTCCCTCTGTCTCCCATTATTTCCCAGTTTCCTGCCTTTTACACCTTGTCAGCAGCTTGTACATTCAAACTGCAGGCACCAGCACGTGAATGATACGCTGTCCTTAGCACATCTGTCCATGTTACAGTATATCTCTTACCTGCTCTCTGCAGGTGTGGATGTCTTGTGGTTGGATGGAGGACATCACTTGCTTAAGGGTAGGACACATTGTCAGAAAGTGTGTTCTCTACAAGCTCCCTGGTTGCATCAGATTGAGGGCAAGTCTCTCTCTGTAATACCAGCCACCCACCTCCTAATTGTAAGCTAATACAGAAGGCGAAGCACGGTTTCCATCTCATGATGGAACAAACAAATTACATTCTAAATTTTCCTTTTATTTCTCCCACATTATCTCCTTCTGTGATTTTATCAGCAGGTAACATGAAACAACGTTTCTGGTTGGATCTGAATGGAGGATGAGTGTGTGGGTGCACAGCTCTGCAGCAGGCTAAACACATTTCAAATAGATGCTGGAGACAGCAGATTGACTTTGAAGCAGAAAAAGATCAACATTAATTCCCCACAGGTAGAGCACAGTCATCAGGGGAGCCCAGAGGTTGCACCAGAGTACTGGGTTTAAACCTGGCTTGGAGGAGAAAGGAGTACTACTCCAGCACCAGAGTCTCGGCTTAGTTGTAAACTACACCATGGAGCTTAGTGTTGTTTCAGAGAATCAGAGTGGAGTGGGAAAGCTTGGGGGAGGTCGATGACTAGCAAAGCTTAGCATTCTGACTCGACTAGTCGCAGAGGTCTGGAGGGGGAAGCTTCAGTTCCAGTAGATATATATATATATATATTACAGTAATCTATTATTTACTTAACATTTGCAGTTCTGGGTTTTAAAGCGGAGAGAAATTCTACTTCTTCTTCTGCTTGTAACATGGGCTAAAATATATTCATAGCTTTCATTAATTTGTTGTAATGATGTTTTTACTTTTCTGCAGAGAGCTATAATATTACTCAGTGTCTCTAAATTGTCTTTCAAGATCCCAGTAGATGAAACCAAAACCTCTATCCATGTTTCTTCCCTTGCCACACATTTGTGTTTGTGTTTTTACATTTGTAGCATTCCTTGATGTTTTTTAGTGCTTTTCTTTTAGTGGTTATGTTTTCGCCTTGGGGACCACTGTAGGTATTTGACCACTTGTGCCATTTCAAGGTCTATGATCTGGATGTGCTGAGTGAAGTCAGAATAAGCAGTGGGAGCTGGAGACAATGCCTGAGGCTTCACAATTTTCTCCTTGGCGCTTGTCCTTCCTCAGGCCACCCGAAGGCCGAACAACACTTCAGGGGTGAAAAGGCATATGAAAGGAAGTGAGAAGAAACACATGAAGGTAAAATAGGCGCCGTTAGTGGTGTACAGCTAACGCAGAAAAATGGCTCAGGGGGGCCACTTCAGCATGTCCCTGACCCACACAGTAATAACACATCTGTAGTGAGCACCTCTGCGGGTTAAAAGCTACCCACATCCAGAACACAGTGTTTAGTTTGCAGCAGTCATGCTACTGACCAACAAGCTAAAAACAAGTGTAGCTACGTAGTGTTAGGGGAACACAGAGGGCTTGACAAATGGCGATGAGACCGACGGGGAGAGAGACATGCTGTGTACTACGGGGGCAGAGACTCACAGTGTTGAGCTGCAGGGTCCCAGTCGCTGCCTGTCAAGGCCAAATAGAGGTGAAAAGGGAATTATTAAGGGCTGCAGTCTGGAGACAGCTCATGGCGCAGTGACAACCAAGTGTGGAAGGAAGCAGAGAAAAAGGTAATTTGTGCTGTAGCCGTGACTACTGTGTAAACACATACCCTACATTATTACCTTATCTTGAACCCCAGATCTAAACACAAGCAGAATTACTTCAGGATCAACCTCAATTCATCACTAAAGAGCTCCGATTAAAAAGAAGCAGATAATTTATGATCAAGTTGATCCTGAACACCACCTGTCAGCACAACACAGGCCCCCACCTCTGCCTGCTGTTAACATGTGATCAGTACCTGGATACGATATCTGAATAATTTATGCACATTGTGATAAGATGTCAATATTTCTGTGAATGTAGAAATAGGTGACATGGGGCTTATCAATAGACGTGTCACCTACCAGGTCAAGGGAAGCAATGCCATTAACGGGAAGACTGAAAGGGAAGACTTGCTAGGAGAATCCTCTACCTGTAGTTTTTCTTAAAACTCTGGTCATGCCTTGCAGATTGCTGAGATCCAATCACAAAGCCACCTCTAGATGTGGTTTGGTCAAACCAATGACAATACAGTTCATTCAGACCACACATGTTTTTGTTATTCAGAGTTTAAGAGTTTATAAAGAGTTTTTAAAAAAAAATATTTTAATTACAACAACATCAGTTGCAGAGTTGTCACAGTACAGTAAAAACAACAGATTTAACCATGAACTACACTGGAAAGTTTCTTTAAGTAAAGTTGAGGCAACTTCAGCCTGTGAAATATTTAGCAGATGGGTTATTCCCTCAAGTGTCTGTCACAGAAAACCTTGTCTAAACCTGTCTTCTCTGTGCTCAATTCTCCGGCTGCTCCATAGGTTTCCAGCATGTCTGCCTTTCTCCTCCCTGTTTCACACATTTCACACTCTCCCTCTATCTATGAACTAATCCCTCCTATCAACACTTAAGGCAGTGTGTTTGTGTGTTTGTGAGTTTGTGTGTCAGAATCAATTCATGACCCACTGTAGCCTGGCTGAGGGGGATTTGAAGTGAATGTTGAGTGTATGTGTAATATTTTTCTTTTGTTCTGTTAGATCAGTTCAGCTAATCTAACATACAAAAGATGCCTACTGTATCTCTTCATATGTCTTTTGAACCTTTGTAATTTAGACACAAGTTGTGGCTCAGGTTACCAGTTGGGTATGTTGTCTAATTATTAATTAACTAATTTGCGTGGACTACTTCATTTCACTGTGTGCAACACATTTTTAAAGTAGTCTACTGAGATTCAGAAAAGCACTGAAAAGTCCCATGTTCCATCTCTGTTTATCTCACACACTGCACTCTTTAATTATCTATCTCTTGCTTTACTGGAGCTTATCTCTCCCTGCAGTCATTTTAAGGGACGGAGTTAATACAGCTTTGTCAAATCACTTTGTTTCCACAGATGAAATACTGCAGGTCTGGGCACTGATACTTTTAACTGCTATAGTCCCCGTAGCTTAATCTCATGGTTATAATTTGCATTCACAGCTGGGGAATCTACTTCACCACAGATACAGCTCTCTGGTGGTTGTCAACCTCAAAGAGCTTTTGATTTAATAGCAGAGAAGATTTCAACAACTCCTTTGCTTCCGAGAGCTCAGTAAGAAGCTCTTGAAGGGCTCTAGTGTTAACTGATCTGTCGTGCTCTGATTTTCTCTCCTCTTTTATCAAGTTGAGACCTGGAATATTAAATAACCTGAAGTGTTCCTGGGGATAAAATTACAAATCAATTGCTAAACAGGAGGGATTTGGGCAGAAACCCAGCACTGATTTGCAACTTACCTTACCTATTTTTTCCCACTGTGAATTGTCATTTCAAAGTTTTCTCTTAATGTCCTCACTGTCCTTCAACAAGACTGTCCTCCTGTGCAGCAGCTTATTATGACCCATTGTTACATTTAATTGTTAGGTGACCTCTCATGGCCATGATGATGATCATCCTCTGAACCTAAGGAAGAGCTTATTTTAACGTAGTTAACATTCATAAATTTTGCTTTTGATTTGTAAAACTGAAACATTACAGAGATAAGAAGTTAAATCAGTATACAAACATTAATAACATTATTATATTCAACAACAGCAAGCAGAAAGTGAGCGGGAGAGTGAGACGCGAACGCGAACACGCACCAAACACAGAGCACTCATCTTTTAACTTATTTAACAATATATAATAATAGCTTATTTAATTTATTAACATACCTTTTAAAGGCAGAACAGTCTCTGTTCCTAAACCTGACCAAAGCATGACCAACAAAGACCCAGTATATTACAGTTATCTTCATTTTTATCATCTAATTGTTTGGTCAGTTTCTGTGTAAAGCGCTGTTGTTGAGGTTTGTTGTTTTTAAGTCACTTGATATTTGACATTCACAATGATGAAAAAGGTCAATATCTGAGACTGATTGGTCTCTATGTCATTCATCGTTTTAATTCACTCACACACCACAATCTTGTCACCACAACCAGGCCAACATGGTCATTATGTCAATTTTCCTTTTGAGTTGGTATCAGTTCATCAAGGACAGTGTCAGATGATTGTGACAGTAACTTGCCTGGAAAAAAAAATGCTGGGTGAAGTTAAAAATGCCAGTCCATTTGGAAAACTAATGATCTGTTCATCAGAGTGTGCTGATAATTTCCTCCTACTTTTATATATAGTAATAGGTAAATGTAAGTCTGGTTTCTTATTTGTCCTGTTGTAATAATCATTGCTTAGCTTTTTACTGCACTGGATGCCTTTTTCACCAAAGTCAAATCCAAAGCCAGTTAATAGCTGCATGGATCTTTTGCTGATTGAGTAAGTGCCTCAGTTACATTGTCTGAATTGGCTGTGACATTGACAACACTGGCCAGGCTTTGATCTCTCCTCTGGAAAAGTTTCAGTCATTCATTTGAAAATGAGATAAGACTTTTCATTTGATATCAAATAGAGGTGTAAGTTTCTTCTGATGTCCACTTTTGAATACATAAAGCAGGGAGTAACACAAAGACTGACTCTAATAGTGCATCGCGTTTAAGCTAGTGTCTGTTTCACCAGTTTGTCTAACCAGCTGTACAGAAGAGTAATTTGTGTGATGAGTGCCCTCTGCTCTTTGTCCCCTGTAGTGTGATGCTCTGGATCACCATGACCTGGTTGTGCTGTATCCAGTTGCACTTAGTCAGGCAACTTTTCCTTGGGAAAGTTTGACTTATGCTGGCAGATCTGCGAACTCTCCTTACTGTGCTGCTGCTGATAGATCATGTTCCTGACAGATGTTGACAGCCTTTGACAATGACATTCCTGTCTGAAACCACAGGTGGAACCCACCTCTTTGGAAATAAACCTCTGAAATCTCATTGACACACCGGTGGGACAGTCGGTACAAACTGACATGCAGCCAAACTTTATTCAAATCCACAGAAGTTTATTTCATGTTGTCGTGAAAATCCCAACGTTTCAAAAGATGTTTCAGGGAAATATTTCCATTGATGGAATAATACAGTCATAAACACAGGGTGTCTCAGTGTACACATCATATAGACTGATACAAAATATATTTATGTGTTACTGTCAAAACAAGACACCAGCTACATAACATGTCCCTAAATGGCCGTAGTGTGAATTTAGACATGCCTCTGCAGTCACTAAGAATGCTATTTACGTACACTTTGAGTTTTCATGTACTTTTTTCCCTGCAGCCTCAGCAGTCCTCGCATCATGCTGCTCTCCACCGAGGACTCTGACATCCTTTAATGCCCCGACGATGTGTGAAAGATTAAAGACTGGTGCCGGTTGAGTAGTCACATGTAAGTGGACAAGACAAATAAAGCAACAAATAACACCAAGTAGCTTGAGGAATAAAAGTTGCACACATTATCAGGCACTGAACCTACTTCAGATCTACAAGACAAGGAGAAATGAAATTTAGACTTTTATTATGTTTCAAAGGCAGATTTAATAAAAAAAAAAAACAAAGCTAAATGCAAACTGTGCTGGATGCTGATGTGTCTGTGATTAATTGGTCTTGGCTGCACAGCATTTTCATCCTGACAGTCTGAGGGAATTATCTGTCTGACAATGTTCTCATTTTACATTCCATTTTAAAAGTAACAAGGTCCTTACCTCCATTATTCAATAAGTCTGTGAATTGTGACCACTTATCTTCATTTATGAAAATCAGACAGCGTCAAATGAAAAAGAAAATAACAATAATCACAGAGAATTAAAATGAACAAAATCAATCCTTTGACATTATCTGAAATATACGGCTGACATAAATGGACTGAAAAACCTTACAAGAAAAGAAGAATAGAAGCATCAATAGGCAATGCCTGTGTAACCAGTTTGGTTATTTTGCATCTGTTTCTGATATTTAGCATCTATTAGTCTGGCATTTTGTTTATGCTGAGGTTAATGAGTGTGTGGCTAAATCCTGTCCGAACCATCCCGCTACAACAGATTCACACTGACAACCTCTCTCTTGGTGCAGGCCTAAAGTCTGCACTGAACCTTGGATAATTAAGGAAAAACACACCATTAAAACAAATGTTTTATAAAATGTGATCAGGCCAAGTGGAAGTCTCAAACATCAGATCCTTCAGGGGTGCCAGCAGACATCTTGCCCTGGGCACCAATATGTCCAGACAGCCTTGATAAAAGACGTGTTCTGTCGATGAGGTGAGTGCAGGTCTGTATTGACTTCACCTGTTAAATCTATTTCATCCCCGAGAAGTTAATGAACCTGAAAGGGGGAAAAGAACCTCGAGAAGAAAATCTACAGACATGGATTGTTTAAAAATAGATGTTTTTTACACTCAGGTGTATAGCCATCCAATGTAAGTGAAACTGAAGCCTCTCTCTGTCTCTCTGGTGAGATGCTTT